>NC_090195.1:14150713-14453750 GCF_024679245.1 Pseudorasbora parva | reverse complement strand
GGACTGCAGAGGCCTCAGTTCGGGGCCCAAGTGAGTATGCTGACTGCTGTAAGAACCTCGAGATCCTGCACAGAAGGCATTGTTCCTGTTAGTGTTAATGATTTTAACATGGAAGAAAAAGTCCTGCAAACTATGCCCCTTATGAATGAGAACAACAATACGGGAGTGTTAGTACATCCTTGCATTGATCCCAGATGAACATAGCCGGTTGGATTTCACACTAGACCTGCCAATCACAACATGTCCAAGGCATCAGAAAGAACATTAGTCAATATTTTGTGTGAAGATGATGTTTATGAACCACAGCCCTGGCCAATAGGGACGCTAAACTTTACACACCCTACTAACACACACATACACACACTTTAGAGAATTGTTTGTACATCAAGATTGGCTTCTCTGGATCTTGGCAGCTTATCTCACTGGTTTTCAATGAATGACAGAATGACACTGGTTTTCACTGAATGACAGAGATGTACTACTCTACACGGCAATGCAAACAATCAGCAGAACGAAGATGCTTCCTCAAGACCATTGAAACAGATCAAGTATGTGCATGTTAATCTTCAAAGTACTGCAGTGTCCGATCTGCTTCTGGTGCTCTGTTGCTTCGCAGGACATAATTGTGTAATGTTCTGAAAATAAGAAGGCGTAGATAGCGGGTATTTCGTGTAATCACCTTATCAGTGTCCGGCAGGCAAGCGCTGCTTATCCCTAACCTGATTTTTTTTTGTGTTAGAAGGAGATCCATCAGGATACATCCACAGTCGCTAAAACCCTATATAAAGCTCTCTCACTCTGCTTTATCATCTGAGGTGCTCTATTTTCTTGGAAAATGACCAGGTGGAAAAGATGAGACATGAGATTCAGAGAATAAGACATGAACTTTTGTAGATAATGCCAATAGTTGATGTGAAAACCAGGGGTTTTAAAACTGGTGTCTGGAACCCCTAGGGAGATGCAATGGGGTGTTTGAGGGTCTGGGGAAAAATGGAGAGAGAGAGAGAGAGAGAGAGAGAGAGAGAGAGAGAGAGAGAGAGAGAGAGAGAGAGAGAGAGAGAGAGAGAGAGAGAGAGAGAGAGAGAGAGAGAGAGAGAGAGAGAGAGAGAGAGAGAGAGAGAGAGAGAGAGAGAGAGAGAGAGAGAGAGAGAGAGAGAGAGAGAGAGATTTTACAAGCAAGATTTTAGAAAATGCCTAATTTTTAACGGTTAACAACAGTAAGACAAGCAAACTATATATACAGTGAGGAAAATAGGTTTTTGAACACCCTGCCATTTTGCAAGTTCTCCCACTTTGAAATCATGGAGGAGTTTGAAATGGTCATTGTAGGTGCATGTCCACTGTGAGAGACATAATCTAAATTTAAAAAAAAATCCAGAAATCACAATTCATAAAAACTATTTATTTGTATGATACAGCTGCAAATAAGTATTTGAACACCTGAGAAAATCAATGTTAGCCTTTGTTTGCAATTACAGAGGTCAAACGTTTCCTGTAGTTTTTCACTAGGTTTGCACACACTGCAGGAGGGATTTTGGCCCACTCCTCCACACAGATCTTCTCTAGATCAGTCAGATTGTGGCCTGTCGTTGAGAAACATGGAGTTTACAAAGAGCTCCCTCCAAAGATTTTCTATTTGGTTTAGGTCTGGAGACTGGCTAGGCCACGTTTAATGTGCTTCAACCTTGATATGCTTCTTACAGAGCCACTCCATGAAATTTAGTGGAATTATGACCACAAATTTCTATTTTGGTCTCATCTGACCACATGACTTTCTCCCATGAATCCTCCGATCATCCAAATGGTCATTGGTAAACTTAAGACGGGCCTGGACATGTGCTGGTTTAAGCAGGGGAACATTCCGTGCCATGCATGATTTCAAATCATGACATCTTATAATAAAACTTATAATTAAGACGCCAGATAACATGTTAATTAAATATTTTTGTTTAAATAAGAATGTGATTATTTCATATTTATTATGAAAAATATATATTTTTTAATATTTGGGCAACATTTGTGTTTTTTAACAGTGGTGCCAGTGTATTACAGTGTCTCAAGATAATAGCTCTTAGCACTGTGACATTTTTAAAGCCAGTTATTTAAAGCTGTCATGAAATGGCTTTTTAAAAATGTTTATACTGTGGTCAACTAATGATGTTCGTGTGGTTTTTACATTCAAAAAACATCATAACTAATAAGTAATAGGGCTATTTTCTACAGTGGTTTTGAGGCTCTCTACAAAACGCTGGGTTTTGGTGGGCGTGCCGCACTGGAGACTTGGAAGTAATCGCCCACAGATAGGATTGGATAAGATTTGCATATTTAATAAGCTTAAGCTCCCCTGTCAGTTCAGTTCACACGAGAATGGAGAGAGTGAGGGAGAAGCGGGAACTGGAATGATTTTCTCGATCACAGGGCTCGTAAACATCTTTATCAAACAAATACAATGATTTATTTATTTTTCATCCACCTGCGATTGATTGGACTATTATTTTTATATTACACATAGCCCGCAAGATCGCCGTTATAAGCGCGAACCACGCGCACACACGTACACTTGAGCGCCCTGTCCTTCAGATGTCAACTTGAGGGAGAGAATAGCAGAACAAGAACGGAATATAATGAGATTGATCGGCCTGCCGGGCTTTGCAAGCCCAGGCCCACACAAGTCCAGTGTGCAAAAGGTATGTTCTGTTAGACACATACACAAGCAAAACGATCTATAAAAATGCAATACTATCACATATAAAAACACGTTTTACTCACTTCGGTGTGTTGCACCATTCCTGTCGGATCCAAATCCAGCATTGACCGGAGATTTGTTTACAAACGATTCCACAGTGAACTGAAGTGAATGTCTTCCCCATGTGAGCTGGACCCTCATTAAAAATAAAGTTCAACCACACTTCCCTAATAGTAGGGCCCGAAGGAAGCTTATGTAGCGACTGTGTTCTTCCACAACCAGGAATAGAGCAATATCTTAATTTTCCTCTGCATGTTTATTGTTGTTGATCAGCTAGCATGAGTCCTCCATGAGTTGGTGGGCGGGGCTATGGATTAGACACGCTGTATAGGCAGTGTTTTGTCGCGCAGTGTCCTAAGTATGAAGCACAGGACTGTTTGCTGAGCCTGGTGTCTATAAAAGCTTTTCTTTGACTAACAACGAAGTTTTCAGCTCTGAAACTTAGAGGATATTCTTATATAACCATGACCTTTTGTATATCAAAAGCTCAAGGGAAAGTTGATTTCTCAATTCATCACCCCTTCAATTTTGGAAACAACATGTCATTAATATTTTATACTATTTTTCATCACTGTATAAAAGGGTCTTTACAAACAAAAATATAAAACTGCTTTTATAATTTACATTTCAGGGTCCAACGCTGAAAAGACTTTCTTTTCTCAAACCAGACTGGTTTATGCTGGTTTAATGCCGGTCTGACTGGTAGACCAGCAAAGTCATTAAAAAAAAGAAATCTTGCTGGTTAAGCTAGTTAAAAATCATGTTGGGGACCGCAGCATCCAAGCGCAACATATGCTGGTCTCTTCAACAGGGTAGATGCTGAGAGATATGGGCAGCCTGAGAGACAGACAGATGGCTAACTGGGCAGATAGAAGAACTGACAGACAAGCAGGAGGACAAGAAGAGACATGTAAGAACTGAGAGACAGACAACACCCTGTCACAGATGTTGCCAACAGGTCCAAGTGATTACAAGCAAAGCAGCACATCTCATTGCAGGAGAATCACAGCTTTTCAAAGGCAATTTCTTGGCTAAACTCTTTGTCCAAGTGGAGGATTCGGACTGACAGGTCAGCGGCTCCCACACAGACACCTATACAAACTAGCAAAACAATTTACGTTGGTGAGGAGACACGCGTAACATCCATTCTATCTGCCCTCACACTCCCTACCTCCCTAATGATGAAACTTTACATCTAAAAGAGTAATCCACATGCCTTTGATAAAGATGGCTGAATAAATAGGTTTGTACATCTGGTACACATTTGGAACAACTTAGACAAGCGCTCTGGAACACCTATTCACTGTCTAATCACAGGCAAAGTGCTAAAGGCGTCTGAACCTGTGCTGTGTGTGCTCTGTTAGTTGTAAATTAATCTCAATTATAAAAACATATAGCTTTGAATCTAAAATCTGAGCCATATTCAAAACTGTTGTAAAAATTCAATATGCTGATCAGTTTAATCTTGCTTTAATGTGTCAAGTTTCTAAATTGATTGGCAACATTAACAGGCTTTTGAGCTATATTATTGTAATTGTTCTTTTTTATGATGATCATTCTTCTTTTTCTTCTTCAAAATAATGAAAACAATAATAACAACAACAACAATAATAATAATTATTAATAATAATCAATCATAATAGTACAATTAAATTTATTACTTTACTAATAAACAAATGTTATTTTATAAATAAACAAAACAACAATATACAACTAATATATATATATATATATATATATATATATATATATATATATATATATATATATATATATTTGTGTTATTTTATTTATAAATACATTTAAAAATACATAAGTATAATGTAATGTATTTTAATATTAAACGGCATTTATTATTAATAATAATCGTAATATTATATATTATATTGTATATATTATTGTAGTTATTTTATTGATAATATAATTTATTAATAAATATAATTTTTCCATTATTAAAATGTAAAAATACAAATATTATATAAATATAATTTATTGGAATAATAAATAAAAAAAATTTTTTCCCTATACAGCAGCAGCAACAACAATAACAACAACAGCAACAACAATAATAATAATAGTTATTTAACAAAAGAAATAAGGTTTTAGGCTATTAAAAATAGGCCAAACTACATGTTTCAAAAACATATACATCAGCACAGCAAAGAAAACTGACTTATTTTAGAATTATTTTATGGTGCCTCGGATGGTTTATTGCTCTTACAAAATTATGGTCTTACAAAAAATACTAACGTAAACTTATCTTCTACTATAGCTCGAAAGCAATGTCTCTACATGATACAGGTAAAACAGATAAAACAGGAGTAAATCAACCGGAACAATGATAGTAAAGTACAGAGTATATCATCTAGACAAACTTTTTCTAGCTCTACAAAAACATTTGCTCTAAATAGGCCTGTATTTTCATAGTACTTTCACGCTGATGCTCATGTGAAGTGAGACTCTTTTTGAAGAGTCATTTATCCACTCACAAACCAAACCAGAAAATAATGTTTTTTCCTACAGAAACACAATGTTTCTGTGCTGTTTACCATGACTCTCCATCATTGCACTGTGCTTTTCACCGTTTCTATACTGTTTTTTTCCTTCTACAGAGGAAACACAAGCAATAAAGTCTATCTTTCTCAGTCTCAGTAAGAGTCCAACTCTGCTATTCTCCGTCACACGGCCTCCGGCTGTAATGACACACATCATCAGCCCCTCACCAACAATCCCTCCAAACACTACATCATGAAAGACAGGCTCACCAAACACATCAAATACCCTCCAGAAATCAGGGAAGCCTTGCAAACAAAGTCTCTTGTCTATACTACGTAATTGCCTTCAGATCTAATCAGGTTTCGGTCAGCGCACCGGTGTTTTTTTCTCTGTCCATGGCCAGCATGCTGGAGCAGCACTCCCATTGTACAGATACTGGTGGAGGTGTGCGGCCACAGGACGCCGGACTTTAATCAAAGAGACAAGCGGGAGAGCCGGTGATGGCTCAGCACGGGCTGAGGGACAGTTTGGCACTGGCCCGCTGTTTCCCATTGTGCGCCTGTTTCCCTCAGCGGGTTTGATGAAGAGCTGACAATGTGGCAGGTAATATGGGGCGGTAATCAACAATACCTTACACAGGTCCACAATCGGCCTGTTAAGCGGGTGATTTAGATAACAGCCTCCCGCTCTGAATGCAGCGGCGTTTCTGGCTTCTTACATAAAACGTCTCTGAATTTCTGGATAAAATAACTTGCTCACTAAGAGCTGGGCTGTGTGGTTCTTTTTTCTTGCCCGACCCGACGTGGTATGCACATAATATTACAAATAAAAAAATATTTTTAAAAAAATCACTGAATTCATTCATTAAATACAAATTAATATTTATATATTAATAAATTTTTATACATTAATACATTTTTAACTCAATTGAACAACCCATTCAAAATTCATATTTTTATTCAGTAAGGACACATTAAATTGATCAAAAGTCAGATTAAAGTCATTTGAAGTCACAAGTGATTCCTATTATTTCAAATAATACTGTTTTTAGAACTTTTTATAAATCAAAGAATCCTGATTTTTTTTTTTTTATCAAAGTACCCACAAACATAATAGTCAATGATAATAATAAGAAATGTTTCTTGAGCACAAAATTAACATATTAGAATGATTTCTGAAGGATCATGTGTCACTGAAGACTGAGGTATGATGCTGACAAGTCAGCTATGCCATCACATGAATAATGAAATATAAATGTATTACATTATCTTTTATATACAGTTGTTTTATTTTTTATTTTTTTATTAAACATATGTAAATTAACTTAGATGGGTGTAATTGGACGATATCAGTTAATAAAAGCAGATTGCGGTTCGCAGGCATAAATGTGATAAATGGAAATTGAAAAATAACAGGTTAAAACAATTAATGAAGCTATTAAACCAAACAATTTTATGCATTTCCCTTTAAAAGCATGATTATTTATTTATTTATTTTGGTTCGCTTTGTTTTTTATTTTAAATCAAAGCGTGTTGTCTTTGACCTAAGATTGACTGAGATCATTTTCTACATAGGCAAGAATTACTTTAATGTTAATTGCAAAAATAGCAACACTAATTACAACAACAGCCACGTATGTTATGTGCCTGAATAAATGAATTGTTTCTGCACCTCTTTGATGTCTAACTGCGGAGCGAGAATGAGTCTTCATATCAAAGTGCTATGTTCCTTCAAAGGAAGAGCTGAAGTCTCTCGACTTAAGGGGCTGAATGTAGGGATCAGTAAAGACAGCATGCATGGGAAACAAATGTGGTTCCCTAGGTGCTTTCGATATGAAAACGTATACGAGTATCAAATTTCTCTGTCTACCATAGAGCTGTATTTATTTACCCAAGTTCTCAGATAACAGAGAATTCCTTGATGTTCAGACTTTGATGTTTGTAAGTAAGTTCTCAATGTTAGAGGCAACCGAGCTGACACTATATCTATGTCTATATACACTTTATTGCCAAACATTTTGGGACACCCCTCCAAATCATTGAATTCAGGTGTTCCAATCACTTCCATGGCCACATGTGTATAAAATCAAGCACCTAGACATGCAGATGCTTCTTCAAACATTTCTAAAAGAATGGGTCGCTCTCAGGAACTCAGGAGTGAATTCAAGCGTGGTACTGTGATAGGTTGCCACCTGTGCACACCATAAGTCCATTCGTTAAATTTCCTCACTACTAAATATTCCACGGTCAAATGTTAGTGGTATAATAACAAAGTGGAAGCAATTGGGAACAACAGCAACTCAGCCACAAAGTTGTAGGCCACGTAAAAAAAATCACAGAGGGGTCAGCGCATGCTAAGGTGCAAAGTGCGCAGAAGTTGCCAACTTTCTGCAGAGTCAATAGCTACAGACCTCCAAACATTGTGTGGCCTTCAGATTAGCTTAAGAACAATGTGAGAGCTTCATGGAATGGGTTTATTATACTTTTTATGTATTAAATTACATAATTAATGTTATGCCGCCACTGGACTCTAGAGAAGTGGAGACGTGTTCTCTGGAGTGACTAAACATGCTTCTCTGTCTGGCAATCCGAAGGACGAGTCTGGGTTTGGCAGGAGAACAATATGTTGCACAAAGTGTAAAGTTTGGTGGAAGGGGGATTATGGTTAGGGGGTTGTCAGGGGTTGGGCTTGGCCCTTAATTTCAGTGAAATTAACTCAATGCTTTAGCATATATATGTATAAGATACTTTGGACAATTTCATGTTCCAAACTTTGTGGGAACAATTTGGGGATTGACCTTCCTGTTCCAACATGACTGCGCACCAGTACACAAAGCAAGGTCCATAAAGACAGGGAGTCGATAGAACACTTTTGGGATGAATTAGAGAGGAAACTGCGAGCCACACCTTCTCGTCCAACATCAGTGCCTGACCTCACAAATGCACTTCTAGCAGAATGGTAAAAAAAAGAGTTCTGCACATGATCTACTGATGACAAATTACAAATACTGATGGCAAATTAAAGAACAAAGATAATTTCAATAATGATCAATGCAATCTACCAAGAGCAGCACAAATTAACATCTGTTTTAAGACTTGCTTTTTGGGATGTTAAATAATGCAGCAAATACCAGTACGTTGACTGGCGCAAACCTTAGTAAATCACCTTGCATGACTCATATAAATACTCTCCTCCCATACATTTTGTATCTGAAACGGAAACTCCTACAAATGCATATGCACCGATCGGTCAGTTGAACACACCTGTTCATTCCTGAATTAATTATTTGTCACAACAAAATTATTATTATTTTTTAAAAATCGGTCGAATGAATGATTCACTGACTAACTCATTTAGACAATGATTTGTTCCACCTAGCAGTATTATTTTAGTTTTATTTATATACTATAATTTTTTTATTAATATTTTAAATTATACTATTTTCCTATATTTTATATAAATTTTTTTAATTTTTTTTATTTCATTTTATCATTTTTAAAAAATATATTTTTTTGTTTTGTTTAAAATTATTTAAGCAAATAGTTGTCAGTGTGAATGCTCCTACACTTCAAAGCTGATCAAAATCGATAACAGTCTGCCAAGTCGCCAACTAGCACAAGTTGTCTGCATACTGATTTACTTGTTTTTGTTTCCTGCTGCTGTTTGGATTGGGATTGTAGTTGAGCGTTTATCAGAAAATACATTCGCAGATTACAGCGAGTAATGGACTTGTACTGTTTTCATGGGTGTCTGAAAGTATTTCACGCTTCAAAAACGTCCCCAAAGGAACACCCACACAATGTTTCTTAATGCTGCGACCCGTAAATCCCAGTTGACTAGTCTTAGGCAGGTCAGGAGTTGTTACTCACCAGCAAGGCTGCCTGGTCTCTGTAGAGTGGCGGTAGCGTAGAGATCGTGGGATATCTTGTACTGCTCAGTCGAGTGCACCAGCCTTTTGGTGGGTGAAAGCGTGGCGTAAGTAGACACTCCGGCGGTCTGCAGCTGCTGATAGATAGGTGATGCGTTATTGGGCGGGGACGCTAACCGGTGCGGGGAGCCTGAAGCGTGAGTGCCAGGTGATCCTCCGATGCCCACCGCATTGATCGGTGAGCTACTGCTGTAGGATTTCGCAAGCCTGCCCGGAGAGGGCTTGGGGGAGGCCGAGGAGGACGAGGAGGGCAGGCGCTGGGTTGTGGCGTAACCGGGGGTGTCGGAGGCCGAGCCCAGGCGCTGCAGTTTAGTCGGGGATCCGCTGGACTGCATTGAGTTCAGGGGCGAGCTGACGCGCTGGGCAGGCAGAGTAGAGCTGGAGTAATACAGGCCCGGGCCGGACGCTGCAGATGGATGCTGGGAACCGGACAGCAGGGCACCGCCATGGCTCTGACAGGATTCGCCCGCTGCGAGCTGGGCTGCACGGTTAGATGTCACCTAGGAGAAGAGTAAGATAACTGTTATATTTAAAACTATATTCAAAACAGATCCTAATTTTTTTAAAAAGAAAGAAAAAAGATCCATTATTTCACCCTTATGATGTTTCTTTCTTCTATGGAATCACAAAGGAAGATTTTTAAAGCGTTGCATTGCTATTCAAAAGTTTGGCAGCAAGATTGTGTGTTTTTTTAATTAAAAAAATAAAATAATACTTGTATTCAGAAATTATTTCTATGGCAAATAAATGCTGTTCTTTTGAACTTTCGAATCCTGAAAAAAATTATATTATAGTTTGCACAAGACTGTTTTCAACACTCATAATTAGAAATGTTTTTTGAGCACCAAATCAGCATATTAGAAGGATTTCTGAAGGTCTCACTGTGACACTGAAGACTGGAGTAATAAAGGCTGCTGGAAAATTCAGCTCATTGGTTCTTGAATGTTGACATGACCAAACACAATGACATTTAGAGTTTGTGCTGCCATATTTGATGTAGTCAGTTGTGGGAAAGTTTTTGACCCCAATGACTTTCATATTATGACAAAATGACCAAAAACATTTACCAAAATATCTTCTCTTGAGTTCTACAGAAGGATGAAAGTAGGGCTGCGCAATAAATCGAAATTATCTAAATATCGCAAATGTACATATCGCAATATGCATATCGCAATGACACAATATCTGAAATCTTTTAATAGGCTACTTCAACATTGTGAAAAGTGTATTGTGGCAAGCAGCGGGGCAAGGGACCGCGAGAGCGGGCCGGTGACGAGTGGTAATGAGTGCCAGCTGCGCGACACACTGGTCTCGTCTCGACGCCAAGTGACGGGAGCATAAAGGGAAGAGCAAAGGCAGCGGAAGACGAGAGAGGACCAGGCCTGGACTTTACGTTGAGTTTTGTTTACGGTTTATTATGTGTGTGTGGGCAGTCGTCTGTGAGGGGCTGCCCACATTTATTATGTGTGTGTGTGTGTGTGTGTGTGTGTGTGTGTGTGTGTGTGGGCAGTCGTACGTGAGGGGCTGCCCGCGGTTTTACTTTCGTTTTGTTTATTTATTTTTACATTAAAACGTTTGTTAAACATTCGCCGGTTCCCGCCTCCTTCCTTCCATCAACAAACCCCGTTACATGTATGTTTAAGGTCGGCATATAGCAGAGAATCGACTGGGCACACAAATGTTACTTATGTGACTTGGTTATCAAACACATCCACTTGCGAAAAAACAACTCCTTGCAGTCTCGTGCTGTCTGACATGAACACCGAAACGTGCGCACAAGCCGCTCTGAAAGCATGTGACCCCTTCAGTTCTGTTTTAAGTCACTTTCAGAAGTTCAAGCAATGCTTTCTTTTCCCAGAGAGAATGTGAACCCCAAATGGTATCATTTTCATTTATATATATATATATATATATATATATATATATATATATATATATATATATATATATATATATATATATATATATATATATATATATATATATATATATAATTTATATAGATTTTACAAACTAATAGCAATATCGCATCATCATATCAAATATCGTTTTATTTAACAAGGTATTGCATATCACACAGCCCTAGATGAAAGTCATAATTAGTCTTAATTTTCGAGTGAACTGTCCCTTTAAGTTGGCTTACTTGATATTCATATGGTTATATACGAGACAAGGGCATAAAATCTTCTCAGAAACCCTTACAAATCACAATAATTCCCTTGAAAGTAATAGATGCAAGCATGTTTCCTGGACACATAAAAAAAGTCTGTAAATGGAAGTTATTGCATATACATACACAGCCATATGTCGCAGTTCCTCATGGGATCACCACCCCTTATGTCAATGGATGTTGCATCGCCCGGAATTCAGAAGGGCAGGCGGGCACAGATACACTGGGGCAAAATAATGCTGGCCCATTGCCAGTCATTTAGAAAGCTTTGGCGTTTGAACAAACATTTCTTCCTTTAGATTCCTCATAATCACCATGACGATTGTGGGTGATTACAATGAAACATTAGTTCCACTGTTTCTCATTTACAGAAAGCATGAAACCTGATTATTCTTATTCAGAATAAATTAGGTTATTTTTAAACTGGCAGCCAGCGCAATTTCCAGTGGGGGGAAGCCTAGCTGTGTTTTTTTTCTCCTTCATTGCATTGATATCAGGTAATATTCAAAGGGAGAGCTGAATAAATATGAGGCAAAGGTCCTGAAGATGGAGAGAATGATTGCTCTAGAAAAGTGTATGACATTTAAAGATAAACCGACTTTGTTTGCCTCCACACTGTGTTCTTAAACAAAGATTCTTAAGTAAATCTCTTTATTAAGAACAGGTTTCACTGTATAGGTGGAATGTAGGGTGTTGTGGTGATTCGCAAACCACAATGGGCATCAGAATGGAAGAAACTATTGTTTCATCTCAAAATCTTTGGTGATCCCAATTTTTACAGGTAAGTCTGCAACGTCAAAATTCCTGTCACAACAGGTGCAATATTTCTATAAACCAATTAGATTGGATAGGTTAGAAAGAAGCCAGGAAATTGAGATTATTGGCTTTTTCACGATTTTTACAGGTATCTAAAAATGTATTTTTGGGGTATTTTTTTACCCAAATGCTGGGTTAAGTCTGCAGGGTCATTTTATTGGGTTAATTTTAATATTTTTACCCAATGCTGGGTGGTTTTGCAGCTGCTGGTTTATCACATATCTACCAAGCGCTGACAGGTGAGATGGCACAAGGTAAAGCTGCAATTTTATATAGCTTATGTAACTATACAAGATTGTCATTTAATGAAATGGAACAGCCTACTGATACCGGTTTTCTTCCCATAGATTCCCAACGGTTGCTCTTGCTGCTCCTGTCACTGTCACAACCTAGCAAATGGGTTACAGTATAAAATCCAAGCAAGTCATTTTTACCTAGCATGTGTTGTGTTCAGTATTGACCCAGTGCTGGGTTGCCAAATAACCCAGCATTTTTAGAGTGTAAATATCATCTTCTGTTATTAATTACTTACCCTAATGTAATTCGACACCCGTAAGACCTCCGTTTATCTTCGGAACACAAATGAAGATGTTTTTGTTGAAATCCGATGGCTCAGACAGGCCTTCATTGGCAGCAATGTCATTTCCTCTCTCAAGACCCATAAAAGGCACTAAAGTCAACAGCTCTACGTCATATTCTCGAGCATGCGTTGTGGCCCACACGGAAGACGAGAATAAGGTTGAATAAAGTTGTTATTTAGATTTTTCTTGCACACAAAAACTATTCTCGTCACTTCATAAAATGATTGTAGAGCCACTGTAGTGAGATGGACGTTTAACAGTCTTTAGTACCTTTTATGGGTCTTAAGAGATGAAATTACACTGCCAGTGAAGGCTTTTCTGAGCCATCAGATTTCATCAAAAATATCTTAATTTGTGTTCTGAAGATGAACAAAGGTCTTACGGGTGTCGAACGACATGAGGGTGAGCAGTTAATGACAGAATTTGGGTGAACTAACCCTTTAAAGTTAACTTAAAGTATACTTCATTTTCCGTGTTCTGCTCCATCTCACAGTCTTGTTCACACGGATTTTAAAGTACTCAACCGCGTGGATTCGACACATGCAGTACAGTTGCTTTTCTATACTCCACAAGCTGCTGCACTGAGTGGTGTCATTTACGGGACATTTGTTCAGAAGGTCAGAAGAACAACAATAGCAGATTCGCCACCGCATGCGAAGATTAGAAGAACCAAAACAAAAACAATGAAGCTGCTTTGTATTGCTCTCTTCACACTCTTCGTCGTCTACTGCACAATACATCACAACTGCATATTTCCACCTACTGGACTCTTCTGTCGTTGCATAAAGGCTGCTGCATGGTTGTCCCTGAACACACATTGCGCGGACTTTTGCAGAAAACGGGCGGCCAAAGTATACTTTGAGCTTTAGTAATTCAACCTCACTAATTCATGTAATTACTCAATAATTAATTGTTGGGAACATTGATGATCATCGTAACCCAGGGTTGGGCAACTTCGGTCCTGGAGTGCCCCTGTTCTTTCGAGTTCAGCTGGAGCTAAACTCTGCAGGACAGCGGCCCTCCAGGACCGACGTTCCCCATCCTTGTCATAACACATTCCTAACTGGGTCCTAACCTAAAATCTTTGCCTTGTCGACACGTAATCTGAAGGTTGTGATATCAAGCTTCACATTGGACAGTGTTGTACAACCGCACTGCGCCTGAACAATGACAATAAAGAGCTTGACCAACTTGGCCAAATCTTGGTCATTTGATTTGTTGAAGATTATCACTGTACATTCTTGATGCAGGGCCTTTACCATACTGATTCTTCTAGGTATCCCGAAGACCTGCTTTGGTTACTATAAAGAATGAAATAATAAGGTTCTCCTGTGAAATCAGGCTGCAAAAAGCTTTTCAGGTTGTAACTGTAATCTTTATTTTCAGTGTGCTCCTTTTGATAAGACTTTAATGAATGAGATAGAAAAGATGGAAGAATCCTCTCAAGAAAAAAAATCTCTCAAGATAGGATTGTGAAGATTTAAAAAAAGGCGTTTAATAGCTCAATATCGTGTTATACCAAGGTGTAATGCAATTATACCATCATTCCTCTGCCAAATACTTTATCTCTCCATCTCTCTCTCTCCCTCCCTCTCCTTCACTAAGAGGGAAAACTGCATCCCGGCATAGAGAGAAGAGGAACACCTACTTGTAAAGACTGTTACTGGTTCCTGATGTGGATGAATTATTTAGGGAACAAGAGGTTTATGGTGTTAAAAATATCTACATAAAAGCACCTAACTGATGTGTTGTGTTATATAAACCCATCCTGGAGCAGACAAGCCCTCTTCAGATTACCCGGCCTCCACAGAATCAACCCAACAGTCCACACAAACACAGAAGAGAAAGAAAAAGAGAGACGCTGGGAACACAATGCATGTTTTGAGAAACCGCATTAATTTAAAATGAGAATGTTTTCAAAGAATCTTTGCAGAGAAGCTCTCCTCAACTGTCTCAGAAACAAGTCCGGAGGGCCGAGGAGGCTGGCCATCTTTCATTAAAAGACAGAGGGCCTATGTGTTCATTAAAAGTGTCAAAGGATGAGAGAGGGAAGAGAGCAAAAGGGAGGGCAAGGGAGCGAGAGAGCGAGGATGTGCCAATGTCAGCTTTATCTGGACCAACAGCTCAGGCACTTCTTCTGTCATTTGCATACATTAGACATCCGGTTAATTAGCGAACATGGAGGAAATTAAATATTTGTGGTCTGAACAGACTCCGTACCTTTTTACGGGAACATTTCTAGCTTGTAGCAGGTGCGTGCGACTCGTTTAAAAGAAATGAAAGTTGGGAGAAACCGCCCTGCAGGCTTTGCTGTAATTACAGTCTCATCAACAGGGCACAATTTAACTCCCCGGATAATGACAAAGTTTGCCTTGCCCACGCTTGCCGCTCGATGCAATGCAGTACCACTGGCGTCTGCTAACAAATGCTTCGGTCTTGCAGTTAATTGCTTTAATCAGGTCTCGAAATCACTTTTTAGGCAGCAGCTTGAAACATGATCCCAGCTGGAGCCCGGGAATCATTTCGCGCCAGTCCCAAAAAAAAAAAAAAAACAGAATCGCTACAACATCTGATCACGAGAGACTTGCGGTGCGGAACGGAGCCGTCACGTTGAAAAACAGAGAGAGAGGAGGTGAAAATACAAACGTGAGGGATTGGTTTTTAACGAGACCAGGAGGAAAGAAGGGAAGAAGAAGGGCTCACCTGGTTGTAGCTGTGCACGGCTCCTCCGGGCTGGCCGCTGGAGCGTGGAGGGGGCTGAGGCTGCTGGGTTTGAGGTGCGGACAAGCAGTCGCTCAGGGCCAGGGTCTGGTTACTATGGTAGCTGGCGGAGTACTGGAGGGAGCCCTCTGGGTTCGAGCTGAGCTGCAGTGAGCTCTGAGAGAGCAGACTCGGTCCTGTGTGCAGAGCGCCAGAGCGAGAGAGAGAGAGAGCGAAAGCGAGAGAGAGCGAGAGAGAGAGAGAGAGAGAGAGAGGGAGAGAGAGAGAGCAATTTCAGCAAGGCAGCAATGCAGCCCTCAGCCTGGCAGAAATGGCATACATAATTTATTAGAAGGGGAGGAGTAAAATGGAGAGAAGCAAAGGAGCGAGCGTAAGACAGCACGAGAGATGGGGTTAAAATGACAAGAGAAAACCCACAAGCTAAAGAATGTGAGAGGAGATAAGTGTGTTTATGGGTCTGTTTGTGGGTCTGAAAACAACTGAAGAGCTGGCAGAAATAGGGATGGGCACGAGGACAATTGATCGTGATCAGTCATGAAGGCACTAAAATGGAATGATGACTTTTTTCATCTAAACTTCAAACCATTTAGTAACTAACAACCATACACAAATGTCTCAAAAAAGACCACTTTTTTGAAAAAAGTTAATGGTCACAGTATGATTTTATAGCAATAGCTACTTTGCAATGACATTGCACTAATAACTAGCTGGAATGGAACACCTCAAAACACTCGATTTGAGTTAATCACCTGAGCTGAAAGTGTGAGCTGTATCTGATTCATTAAGGTCTCTCAACAATAGGCCTACATAAAGACATTTACAACAATGTTTAAACACTGGCATAATGATAAATCAGAGATGTTCTCATTTTAAATGATCAAATAAAAACGGAATAAACGTTGTAAATGTTGCGAGGTGGGGCCTCTATGGACTTGTTTGTCCAGCACATCCCACAGACGCTCAATTGGATTGAGATCTGGGGAATTTGGAGGCCAATTCAACACCTCAAACTCTTTGTTGTGCTCCTTTAAACCATTCCTGAACCATTTTTGCTTTGTGACAGGGCACATTACCCTGCTGAAAGCGGCCACATTTCCATAAAAGAGTGTACATGGTCTGCAACAATGCTTAGGTAGGTGGTACGTGTGAAAGTGACATCCACATGGATGGCAGGACCCAAGGGTTTCCCAGCAGAACATTGCCTCCGCCTTTTTTCGATAGTGCATCCTGGTGTCATGTGTTCCCCAGGTAAGCGAGCACACGCACCCGGTCATCCACGTGATGTAAAAGAAAACGTGATTTATCACATGCCCACTGTTGCCGCTTTCGGTAGTGGAGAGAGGTCATGGGCACCCTGACTGGTCTGCGGCTACGCAGCCCCATACACAACACACTGTGATGCATAGTGTATTCTGACACCTTTCTATGAGAACCAGCATTAACTTCTTGAGCGATTTGAGCTACAGTAGCTCATCTGTTTGATCAGACCACACGGGCCAGCCTTCGCTTCCTACGTGCATCAATGAGCCTTGGCCGCCCATGACCCTGTCGCCGGTTCACCACTGTTCCTTCCCTGGACCACTTTTGATAGATACTGAGCACTGCAGACCGGGAACACCCCACAAGAGCTGCAGTTTTGGAGATGCTCAGACCCGGTCGTCTAGCCATAACACTTTGGCCCTTGTCAAACTCACTCAAATCCTTATGCTTGGTCATTTTTCTAGATTCTAGCACATCAACATTGAGGACAACATGTTCACTTGCTACCTAATATATCCCACCCACTAACAAGTGCTGTGATGAAGAGATGATCAGTGTTATTCACTTCATAATATTATGCATGATCGGTGTCTACATACATACTGTATATACTGCATAAAATGCATTACTACTAAACAACAAAAATAGCATGTGTGCCACCTAACCCCCCTCTTGAGTACTCAGTTGATTTATCTGTCAAATACTTCTGTAAACATAATGACCAAAATGTCCATCCCTGTCAGATTACAAAGATAATCAGCAGAGGCCTGACTGCGTGTTTGGAGAGCAGCTCTTGGCCAATCTGACAGCAAATGAGATTGTATCAACAATCAACAAATTCATAGTTTGTCAAGATGCTATCAGCCCTGATGTAGCCTTCAGCAAGCCCATGTCTGGACTATCATTCTCCAACAGAGATTAGCTGCTCCCTGAAACATACTGTGAAAATAATGATTGTTTTTCCCCCTCCGCTCTCAAAACCCTGTGTCCTTAAGAAAAGCTTGAGTTAAAGCATCTCCGGTTTCTCAGGAGGAGGATGTTGTCTACTCTTCTCATGCTACACAATAATCTATGGCTCCTTTATCAGACAGATCCATCAAGCTGGTCTGGAGAGATAAGAAAATTGGTGCATTATTCGTGTCCATAATAGCCTGCTGCTCTCATTTATGTTTGCATTGATCTGTAAACCCCTGATCAGAAATGGGGAATGCAATGTAGCTTTGGTTATCCTAATGCTTTTTTTTTGCCCTGGACCCTTGGTCATATTATCAGAAAGTCATCGGACTTCATGGCATGGCAAAGCCATTAAAGATGATCAAAAGCAGCAGCACAGTCAGAACAGTCTGCATGCTGAAATATTCCTTTAATGCAGTCACATAAATTCTGATTCTCATTTCTTTTTGTGCCAGATACGTTTTCGGCTTGCTGCGGTAGTCATGTTACCGGTGTTACACGGTGTTCAGCCATACACAGTTTACATTTCTTGCCCACTTTGCTTCATTTATTTTTTTTAAATAAATAAAAATATTTAGTTTCTTTGGACAATGGAGGCTACAATTACATAAACATTTACATTTTCATTTGATTTACATTTGATCTTTATATAAAAAATAAAGTATATAAAAACAAAAACTTTTATTTATTTAATTATATAATATTTATATTAATAATTAAAAACGTTTTTAAATGGAAATAAAACAAAAATAATAGAACATTATATTTTGAAATAATGCATTATAAATAAATCAAAATATGATTTATTAATATCATAAAATATGCATTTATGCATTCAAAAATTAAAACAGAAAACAATTATGAAAGCATACATACAAAAACAGTGCAAATATGCATGCATGCATGGATATATAATAAATTATACAATAAATTACTTTAAGAACTCTAAGAACTAAATCAATAAATAAAATATGGAATTGACATGGGTGAGTACCATTTCTGTTCAATGACCACGAGGCCATGTTATTGGCCGACGCTGATAATCAATAGACTAACAATCAGCCAGACTGATATATTGCTTTCACTCATGCTAATATTCTAATGTGGTGTGTTCCTTTTCTTTTATACATATATATGTACTTCTTTGTTCAAGTAATTTTCAGCTTCCAGGGAATATTTTTCTAATTTGAAACAGCATGTCTAAACGGCTGCAGCTTCAGCATCACAGCAGTGACCCTAAATATTACTCTTCACCTAGTGTAAGAAACGTATACTGCTCTTACACATCTGACTTCCCTCATCCTCAGTCAAGCCTACCCAAGAGATCTGCCGCGCTTTCATTCACCACCTTAAAACAGAGCGGCTGGATTAGTTTAACTGAGGATAACACCTCTATACATGTAAAGCAGTGTTGCTGAAACTCAAACATCAAAGAGCTGGGCAGCTCAGTATACTGAAATCACACAGAATAAATCACACATGCCCAATTTACAGGCCTTCAAAAATCATTTCAAAAGCTTCTGTGCGAAGGTGTTCATATAGGAATGCTCCTCTTTTCCCATGTCTCCCATTTCTCTATAATGCGGTCTCAAAAATACGGTTTGAAATCGCCAGTGTTCCTTACGTCAAAAATTCTCTTGTAACTAATCAATTCAACGTGTGGGCGGCCTTTAGTATATTATTAACTATGCCTGCTCTGAAGTAGGGGAGTCTCAAGCCAGGTTATCCCTGTATATTTTTCTGATGATTTGAAAAATCAGGAACATGTAGCAATATAGCAGGTAAATGATCTATGTATACTACAATGATGAACTATATGCCTTTCTCCACTGACGTGCTAAGTTGTTCAAAGTGTTTCTAAGGATACTGATTGTTAGAAGGCAGCTGTCCAACTCTGACATGGCGAATGGGAACATTGTTTGAGTATTATTAGCAACAAATGATTAGTTGTTTGATAACGTGGTCATTAGTCAAGCCAAAGGCTAATCTTACTAATTACTAGTATGTGTCTGACGTTGTAGAGAGCGATACATAAAATGCATTACCATTCTGATACATCAACTTGTAGACGAGCCTGTACGAGCGAGTGGAGGCGGGGCTCATTAGTATATTAATGGATCCACGTTGGGGCTGCATGATTTGGGGAAAATATATAAATGCGATTATTCTGGGTAAAATTTTGATTGTGTACATAACATTTTGTGTTTATATATTAATATGGCCAATAATAATTATTATGATTATTATTACTGCTAAAAATATTTTTACAAATATTTCCATTACAATAACATTTTCATAATTAAATAGAGTATGTCAGAATAAATATTATATATATATATATATATATATATATATATATATATATATATATATATATATATATATATATATATATATATATATATATATATATATATATATAATAAAAAACTGTGTTTATCTGTGATATCAATTTCTTAACATCTATGTCTTTAATATGAAATATGAACCTCTTGTGCATCCACTGTGGGGAAAAACTCCTGTACATTGAAGAAAAACTTGGATTGTCCTATAAACGATTGTCCTATAATTTTTAAGTTTATTAAGTTTTAAAATGTATTAAGTATTATTTTTCTTATTATTTATTAACTAAAAGTTGAATTCATACTGAAGGCCAGAGGGTGCCCTCGAGCAGAAAGGCCACATTTGCCTCAGAGAAGTAATGACGTTAGTTTTCAGGAAATCCCTTATGTGAAGCTAACGCTGTTGGAAAGATTTAAGTTAAAAATGTCCTATACCTGTGAATTTTGTGCACTGGAAAAAGAAACTATTTTGCATTTGTTCTTTCACTGCATTTACTCAAGACTGTTTTGAAAAGAAAATAGAAAATGTAAGGGTATGATAGAAATATGTGTATTCGATGTCCTCTTTTATACTCAGAAGGATAATTTAGAATGCAAAGAACAACATATTATACAATTATTGATTTTATTAGGAAAATATCATACATAAAAAGAAGTGGGCTCAATGTAAACCAAATTTTTCACATTTTGTAAATGACTTAAAATTATATGTAAACCTCTTGGAACAAGCAAAAAACAAAAAAGCGATGCAAACGTAATGCTTTAAAAGCACTGGACTTTATGTAATTTGTATTTTTTATTTGTATTTTTTATTTCCTGGCAACTAATGTTAATGTGATACTATAAGTATGTAAGACCTCTTGTTCTCATGGCATTGAATAAAAAAATTATTAAAAAAAAAGCTAATGCTGTAAGTCTTTTTTTATTTATTTTAATTTTTTTAACATTTTAACTTATGTTATATGATATTATTTTATGTATTAATAATTTTTGCTATTGTGATGGCTGAATATTTGTAATTTGATTTCTATAATAAAAAAAAGAAGAAGTTAACGCTGTAGGATAAATTAATGTACACAGAAACGCTTTGATTAAACATGACGACAATAAACACCACTGCAGCAAAATATGGTGCATTTGAGATCTTCAAGCCATCTAGGGTATTGTCATAATAATAAAGTATATTATAATGCAGTGCTGATTGACATAGACTTCATGGTCTGCCTCATTCTGTGATGAGAAGCCACATCAGCTCACAAACACTCGAGAGGTAAAGCATGTCATTAAACGTTGTCTTTTGCTGATCAGGTTTATGAACAATTCACTAGTTTGTGAAGATGTTTGACTCCTGTTGCTTTTTCAAACGCACGTTATAAGCGACTCAAACTCGCAGTCTTTCAGACGGAGCAGCGTTTACTCCTGATCACTGAGCCGCTCTTCGCTAACACACTGGGCATTTATTTATTTCATTAAAATCACAGCCTTTAAGCTTTCATAATCGCACATTACCCAAATCACAATTGCGGTTCGATTTTGATTCATCGTGCAGCCCTAGTCCACGTATACTAAATGAAACAAGGGTGTATGGTTAGATTCAAACTATTTTAAGGCATGAATAATTTTTTCACAGTGCATCACAGTACACCCCAAAATTAGATCAAATAAACACACTAGATAGACAGCAGAAGAAAATTGGAAAAATTACAGTCGTTTCACCTGCAGTGGTATCAAGAAGGTGCTTTTTCATGTAATTCCAGGCTGTTAAGTTAACCACTGGATGGAATAAACTTGTACTAAAAATATACAGTATAATCCCATCATGGAAGTGTATAGACTGTTGGACTGATGTATAAAATACCACCACAAGTAGACCCTCAACTTTTTGCCGGGCTCGATAATTTTTTTTTTTTTTTTTTTTACAAGGCTTGCAAGAGCAAAAGCAATATCATCATGCTGCTTTTCTACAAGAAAGAGTGCGACATGGATATAAAAAATGAGAAACTACGGAAACAATTGGAAAGTCTGACATTACACATAGCAGCAGTCACTGAGATTGATGCCTTTGAGACATCAGACTTTTTCTTATTCCTGTAATGCTTCAATCACTAATGCATTCGGAACGAGTCAGGGACAAGCTCCATTTAAAGAATAAAGTCTTCGGAGCACGGAGGCCAATGTTTGTTGGCTGTCCGATAATGCGTAAAAGCGTGTCCACATTAGACACCTCCACAGCGCTCCAGCTACTTTATCTCGACTCACCCGGCTATCAGATGAATTATTGAAAAGCCACTCTGTCCTTAGCGAAACGTTAGAGCTCACTGTAATTCCAGCCCGTTATAGTAAATATACTTAGTTTCCATACATAATTCATGTCCTTTTATGTTCGGCTGTGGTGTTCTAACGCCTGAAGCCCAGAGAATGTTGTGGTTGAGATGTGTATTCGGCGGAGGCGTTATCTGTTTTGATTATTCAGACTTTAAAGGTAGAATTGGATTGTAAAAACCTGTGGCATTTTTCTCATCACCAAAGTAAACAGAATGTGCAAAGTCAATAACTTATTTAAAAGCCTCTTTGAACTCAGAAAAAGATCAACGGTATGCAACTTTCGGGTGGAGTAATACATCATCGATAAAACAGACGCTTAAGCTTTTGTGTTCTTAATCTCTGCCAAAAAAAAAAAAAAAAAAACATCACAAAACCACACGGATAGGCCAGGATGAAAGGCTAGTGATTTATGAACTAACACTGTAAAACCTAAAACTTAAAATTATCTAAATTAAACAAATTAGTTCTATCAAATTAACTTTCAAGTGTATTTTTAACTTTTTCTTTCGAGTTGACAAAACTGACACATTTTACGTCATTTGAAATTTGATTTGTATGAATTTGATTAGCACAAGAACAGTGCATAGAGAGCTTCATGGAAGGGGTTTCCATGGCTGAGCAGCTGCATCCAAACCTTACATCACCAAGTGCAATCCAACACATCGGATGCAGTGGTGTAAGTGCATCGTGGAGACGTGTTCTCTGGAGTGACAAATCACACTTCTCTTTCCAGCAATCCAATGGATGAGTCCGGGTTTAGCGGTTGCTAGAAGAACTGTACTTACCTGACTGCACTGTGCCAAGTGTAAAGTTTGGTGGAGCGGCAATTATAGTGTGGGGCTGTTTTTCAGGGGATGGCCCCATAGTTCCAGTGAAAAGAAGTCTTAATGTTTCAACATTTCATGCTTCCAGCTTTGTGGGGATGCCCCCTTCCTTTTCCAACATGACTGCGCACCAGTGCACAAAGCAAGATCCATAATGATATGGATGAGCAAGTTTTGGAGTGGAGGAACTTGACTGGCCTGCACAAGTCAAGTGCAGGAAGAACCCGAAAGAACAGCTTTGGGACGAATTAGAGGGGAGACTGCGAGCGAGGCCTTCTCGTCCAACATCAGTGCCTAACCTCACAAATGCGCTTCTATAAGAATGATCAAAAATTCCCTGAAAAATACTCCTAAACCTTGTCACTTTTATAGCTGCGAAGGGTGGGCCAACTCCATATTAAACCCTACAGATTAAGAATGGGGTGTCAAAGTTCATGTTCCAAAACTGATTCAATCTCATTTTTGATTGCTGTATATTAACCCCCTAGCTTTTTAAAAAGCACTTTTAATATTTGTATTATTAATATTTAATTTTATATTTATTTTGGCATGTTAAATTATTTTGCATCATTAGCTTGCTCATTAAAAGTGTGGAAAGCCTTGTGTTACTTTACTTGTGTTTAACTCAGCCACTGTTTAACAACTTCTTGACACTGACAACTGATTCAAAACCAACTAATATCTTGAGCACCATGAGGAAAGAATGAAGATATTTTTCCAAACATAATTAGAACTGTGCCATTTTTGAGATTAGAAATGTTCTGCAATTGTGAAGACAGTCAAAACTCATTGTGCTTTCTTTTTTGTTTGCCAAAAAGCTCTGTTTGGAAATACTTTCATATTATTGCAAGAACTGGCACTAGACTACTTGATGCACCCGTTACCATATGCGCTGCCAATATCATATATGCCGTTAGTGTCATTAATTGTTCAAGAACCTATCCAAAGAATAGACATGTCCCCTTTAACAAACACCTGCAATACCCTTTATGTGCTGCCCTGTTAACATGCAGCATGATTGACAGTAAATATGCGCGACTTTCAAATGAGTGTACACATCAATAGTGCGACTGAGTTCTACAAATTAAATCAATGGTCAAAATCTCTTCACTAATTGGTAGGATTTGGTGTATACTTCTTTAATGGACAACTAAGCATTCTCAGGCACTCCTTCTGCAAAAAAGAAAAGAAAAGTGATGACTACTCACTATCAGCTGTGGTATATTCCTGATGATCCAAGATCCCAGACTCCTGTAGGGAGCGGATGCACGAATCCACCAGTTCCAGACCTGTGTTTAGTTCATCCTCAATGTCTTTCTGTCCATCTGTGAAGAAAACAGGGAGGTTAATCATGCATTCAGCACAGACACTTCCTGAAGCCTCATTCGTCACACTTGGGCTCTGACCTCCTGGCCTTTTCCATTCACCTGTTCACTAAGCATCTATACAGGCTAAGACTGAATTTAATTGGCTGTTTGGATGACCCTGTTAACCAACATGCTGCCTGTTCTGTCAGAAGTGACGGTCAACTCTCCCAGGGCCAGTGTGGTGTAATTTGCCAAGGGATAAAGGGTTACACAAGCCTCCTAAGACAAAAGATTAACCTCTTAACTAGAGCAGAAACCATTCGGCCAGAGAGCAGGATGATATGCTGGGATCCGTCTCTCTTTAGACACATACGAAAGTGACGCAGATGGGAAATGTGTCGGGATAACAATAAATATAGAAAACACACTACAGCTGTAACAACATATCAATATAACTTATACAAAAAATATAATAAAAATTAGCAACAATATATGGTTACTTTATAAGCTATATATTCTAATCTAAACTGTGTATTTAAAACTTTTTAAACACACAGTATAGATTAGAAAAATTGAATTCTTCTATCCAGAAAAAAAAAACGTATATATAAAAAGTACTAACATTCATAAAGATGATGCAATGATTCTGTATGCTGCAGCTCAACTAATTCATTCTAGTTATGAATGCATTCTCCAAAAAAGAAAAATAAATAAAAGGGGAAAAAAGAAAAAAGCCTGGCAGCTAAATTTTTGCAAAAATCATTAAAAGGAGAAGACATTTACCTTGGGTATTCCAGCGAAACTGCTCATCGGCTGAACTGCAAAGTAGAAAAGAACACGGTTGGAATTAATGTCTCTCTCACCAATCATATTTCACACATTAGCACATTAGCAAGAGACAAGATATTCTATGCATGAACTGACATTTTATTCTTATCCAAAACGAGGAAATGTGAGCATTATGGAATAGTTTCATTCATCCTGCTTAACTTTCATAAAGTCCAAAACAGACTTATAGGCCCTATCCCAAAAGGAACACTTCCTATACACTTTTGGTCCTGTGGACTTACAATGGCTGCCGAGTGCACGTTTATTAATTCCATAAGACCGTAGGGTGTCCCATTTGTCATTTAGGTCTCAGAAGGGTGCTTGTGAGTGCCCTCTCTGCAGTCGCTATGCGTACTCGATGCACACTTTTGCAGAGCCTGCAATCTTCCCGATAGTCAAAGCATCATTACGCCACGAAAGTGCGGACTCGTAGGAAGACCAAGAGAATTTAGGGTGCCATTTGGGACAGGACCATATAAGTTATAACTTATAACATTTCAGAAAATCCCTTTAGGATGCTTTCACATCTCTAGTTCGGTTTACTTGGTCCGAACCAATTATACATTGTTGCATTTTTCAGCTTTTTTGGTTCCTTTTCACACCACACTGATTGCTTTGGTCCGAACCAGTTGAAACGAACCAAAATGCAGGCACGTGACAACATCCACATCACTCATTGGCCATGGCGTATTTCCTAAACTGCTTTTCGATTGGTCAGAATTTACGCATAAGAAAATTCCAACAGAAGAGGCAGAGCCAGCAAACTATAATAACACTATGGAGAGATGACTGCGCGGGCTGGTTTTGTCCCTGGCTATAATCTTTTACACTGTGTGTATTTACCACAGTATGCAAACAATACATTTCTATAATGAAGCGCGAATGCGCCGTGAAAACAACGTTCTAATGCACGGCAAACGGCGAGTGCGCATCGCTCGTCACTTCAAGCGGAGGCGTGCATTATTTATTCTAAACTCTGACATGCTCATCTTCCCGAAAATATTTCCAACGATCTATCAGGTAATAATGTCATGCACACAATGTCAGCGCAGCTAACTACGGCAGCTGGTTTAGTCCAAAAATGATCAGTGCTTTTGTAGTTGGTTCCGTTTGAGGTCGGATCACGTTCTCACCACAAGCGAACCGCTCCAGAGTTCGTTTGAAAGCGTACCGAGACCACCTCTTCAAGGAGGTCTCGGTACGCTTGTTTGGTCCGCTTTTGATGCACACCCGAGTGTGATTGCTGCTTTCAGACCTGACCAAATGAATCGCACCAAAGAATGAAACAAACTCTAGTACGATTCAACCGAACTAAATGAGGCAGGTGTGAAAGCACCCTTATATGGTCAAAAGGCTTCCAGCTATCGCTGAATAAAAAGCAGAGACATTTGTACTGATGAAACATCAAGATAAAAAACACACGAATGCGACAATATATGGTTTATGTGTGTTTTTCAGGCAATCTCGGGGTATTTTCATAACAATAAAAAATGAATAATGCAGTGCTAGCTTTTATTACAGTGTAGAAACAATACAATATAGGCATTTTTTTCCATATTTTTTTGTACATTGTAGGCTATAAAATCCATGATTACAATACACAATACATTGTAGTACCCATGGTAAACCAGTGATAAAATTGTCAAGAAAATATAGGGAAAAAATATGACAGAATACAATTTTTTTTTAGTGTTAGCCAATTACAAGAAATTACAAGGGAAAAAAAACCCTGTCAATTAGAAAAAGGTCAGAAAAAGAAAACCAATAAAGCCAATATAGCCAGAAAGCCAATATAGTTGACATTTCTACGCCCCTGCACATTAGCAAGTATGCATACTATACAAAGAACAGTGCTGAAAAAAAGTCTTTGTTTCTTTTGAATTATAATAAATTGTGATATTGTAAGTTGAACAAACAAGCACAAATTAGTTGCAGAGTTTGATTGTTTCTTTTATTTACTTGCTTTCCAATAAAACTTGCAATAAAACTTGCAAGTTTCATTTACTTTCTTTACTATAGCTTACACAGTAGAGCATAGCGCTAGCAACGCCATGGTCATGGGTTCGAATCCCAGGGAAAGCAAGAATTGACAAAAATGTAAAATGTGTAACTTGAACGTAATGTCGCTTTGGATAAAAGTGTCTGCCAAATGCATGAATGTAAAATGTAAATTTATTTATTTTACACCTACACTGGCTTGGTGGTGGAGTCCCATTTGCTCTCTACCCAAAATACAGGGGGCAAGATTAATTTAAATGGCTGACCATTTGCTGTTATTTTTTACATTGTTATTCATGATGTTCACATTTATTAACTTCTCTTGTGACTTCAAGAGGAGTCTGTTCCTATATTAAAAATGTATTTTAGAAATTTTGAGGTCTGTGTTTGACGTTTTATTTTTTAAACCCCATGAAGTTAGTGATCTTGTTAACCGGCTTTTTTAATTATGACATTTTCTCAGAAAACACCATATTAAAACATGCAAATACATTTGCATAGAATCTTACATTTACAAATAGGTAATATTTACAATAAAGACATCAAAGTGATGTCAACATCGCATATTAAGTTTAGTCAGGACTCAAAAAGACATGCAAACAATTACCTTCATTTTCTAAGCTCATTCATACAGTTTGTGATTCAAGCTTTGATGATTTTTTGCTCTCCGCCTGATACAGTAGATTTGAGATGCAAGAGAATTATTGCGCAGCCCCCAACAAGACTAGTCTCATAACAACACAACATCACTGACAGGAAACTACGGCTGAGGATGTCACTTCACACAAATACAGATTTGTTTTCCCACTCTCCCCGATCTGGGATCAAAGGTTAACCAGGAAAATGCTTCCCACCCTTTAGACCATCATTATTATAAAGATTTCCTATTCACTGAGAAAGAATACAAATGACATTGTAGAGGCACATGGTGGGAATGAGAGTGGTGCAGAATATTGGATTTCCTGGCCCGTGATCGATGCTGCCAGTGCCTGACTGGGCCAGAAGACAGAAAAAGAGAGAAAAGGAGAGAATAGGGATGGAGTTGGCTAAAATCAGCTCTTTTGCGGTTGAATGCCCATCTACTGTATAGACGCCTTCAGGCGTAGCATGCTGTGACCCATGATCCTCTGCTGCGGCAGCCTGACAAACTGTTAGAGGGTTTCCTGCATTGAAAAAAAGTCAATTTATCAGCAGTAGATCGTTGCACAAGGTGCATTGGAAAAAACTCTGTGTGTTTACCAGCAAAACGTCCGACCCCCTATGGAAAACTCTTCTGCTGCCAACCGCTGTCCCACATCGATAGACAATCATGGCCATTTATTCATTCAGTCTACCCTAGGGCTGCATTAAACAGCAGGTATTGGGAATACTTATCTAAAAAAGTGGAAAGGACTGTGGTGACATTGGAGTGACGGTGGATATTTACAGCATGTGCCCTTGTTCAAGGACCAAGGAGACAGAGCTGCTGTACAAACTAGAAACAGCAAGGAAGACGTCCGGGTCATTTCTGAAAGCAGAAGAACCTGCAGAGTCACAGAAGACGACGTAGCAGGAGAATTCCATTAGAGTATGCATGAAAACACTTCTTGATGCTTTCAAATACACAAAGATGCATCAAGACAGTGCAGAAGAGCTGTTGATGTGTACCGTGAATCTAGGGTTGGGTAAATAAAAGATCACAAAGTGAATCAAGGGAATTGAGAGCGTTTTTTTCCCCCTTTCTCTCTTTGTATAACAGAATAAAGGCATGTCTACGCTGTGAGTTCGGACACTCGGGAGGTCCAGAGCCATTGTACAGGTTTGGAGTCAGTTAACCTGATAATCGTGTCAAAGCAGCTGGTGCACGGCAAGACTGTACAGCACAGCGAGCTGGCGGCAATCACATGAGCTTGCGCGCTACTCACGAGAACGGAGCTTTAAAAGTTGCTGTATAACTTCAGATAGAAAAAAGAAAGAAAATAAAATGAGGCGTATGCAAATCATTTTATGAATCAGAGTGTAT
Source organism: Pseudorasbora parva (assembly GCF_024679245.1). Taxonomy (NCBI): domain Eukaryota; kingdom Metazoa; phylum Chordata; class Actinopteri; order Cypriniformes; family Gobionidae; genus Pseudorasbora; species Pseudorasbora parva. The sequence continues at coordinate 14,424,452 of NC_090195.1, read as the reverse complement.
TTGTGCCTGTGTGTGTGTGTGTGTGTGTGTGTGTGTGTGTGTGTGTGTGTGTGTGTGTGTGTGTGTGTGTGTGTGTGTGTGTGTGTGTGTGTGTGTGTGTGTGTGTATACGGGTTTAGGTAGTATAGTACAGTTACCACACCTCAACAAAAAAAACATTGTTCATATGATTTATTTCAAGACATATGTCAGGTTTTCTCCTTAAAATGCTCTTGTGTGCGGGACTAATTTCTTATGCATCTAAACCTAAGCCTCCGTTGCTAATTCCAAAACGTCATTTTAGAGCTAGTAATGGAGGCTTCAGCCACCGATAGCAGACTAATGCAGTGAGTTATTAGAGAGAGGGGGGGGGGGGGGGGGGGACGACAAGGAAGAATCACAACGTGTCTCATAGTTTTATTACAAAAGTTTCATAAATGTACCCCCCCCCCAAAGAAAAGTAAAATAAAAAATAAAATAAAAAAATTGTAGGCTACATTTTCTTAGCTTCCTTATCACAAAACTTATTTTCTCTACATCTAGAGAGAGAGAGAGCATGTAGGAATTAGTATGTGAGTTAGAGCGTCTCTTTCAACAGTGTTCGGCAGCAGCGTCTACTAATAAGAAACTCTAAGAACAGCGCCTTTATTACCTCGCTAGTGAGAAATGTCATGTAGCTTTTAGGTTGCTATACTATTTTACTAATTAAAATCATCAGAGCAGCATTTGACAACACGTTTCTGCATGAATGTGTGTTCGCAATGTGGGTGCGTTTCAATGGGAGAGCAGAGAAAGCGGGAGAAATATGCTTTCCGTACATAAAATGTAAATTTGTGGCAAAAAAACCCCTAAAAAAACATGGAAATAATTTGTATCCGATTGTTTATTTAATTGCTTATTCCATGGTCGTTGTGGGCTGTACATACTTTTGAAATAACTTGGCTAAAAATAAACAATTTAATTTATCCTGACAAGCCAGACCCACATCAGGGGCTTCAAGGGCTTAGTCCGGGGTGCAGGATAGACTGATATACCCTGACTGCAAATTAGATTTGCTGCCGCTAGACTGCGTCTAGATTTCTAGGTACATTTTGATATTTGCTAAGAATCAATTTTTCTTATGCTGAACAAAGTTGCATTTATTTGATCAAAAATACAGTAATATTGTGAAATATTATTACAATTTAAATGAGAGTTTTCTACTTAATTTTTCATATTTTTGTGGATATTTTTAAGTATTCTTTGAATAGAATAGAAAGATTAAAAGAACAACACTTATTTAACCTTAGAGAAATATAAAGTTTTTCTTCAGAAATAGTGAGATGGCAAATTCTACACGCAAAGCTCTGCGGAGGGGTTTATTGAAACGGCCTTACGCAAACCCCATGAGGATGTTTAGAGCAAATGTGCTTGGGGAAACATTACCTCTTATGAACTTGCGTTTGAGACCAACCATCTCAAAAGTGAAGGATGGGAGAGGAAGTTCTCAGCTGACAAAATGATTTTCAGCAGCTTGTTTATACAGATTTTTTCACTTTAAATAATGCATGAGTCTGGAAACTGAATAATGAAAATGTTGACTTGTTTGAATGGGAAATGGTTCTAATAATCAAAAGCCACTTATATAACCGTGTACGGAAGGAACAAATAAACCCATGTGAATACGTCTGAAATGCAACGCTGGCGTGATTCGATAGAAATGTTTCATTTTTGTCCTGTTGCTTTGTCAACGTTTGAGAGAAAATGACATCAAAGCATAAACTCTGCATCACAATTTTAATAATTCCTTTTCAGAAAATCATTACACTCTCTTGGAGTGCTGCTCAGCCAATCAGAAGCGAGGCCAGTGTGAACTGTTATGTAATGCTGATTATTTTACAGCAGGCCAATATTTGAAATAGCCTGTCTCTCAAGCACACTTCATCACACCAACAAATCACTTCCACTCCTTATGGCTTGCGGTTTCATTTCCAAGAGGCTTTAACACGCGACGAACTCCGTGGCCTAGCAGATTTCAGCTCGAGATGCTGTCAAACACCTTCTGTTCAGATGGATGCGCCGGAGCCAGACGCCAGCGAACAAGGCAGCCAGAACCACCAGCATGATTGAGGAGTCTGCAGACCTGTGACAAGGCTTTTAATTGCAACCTGTTGGCAAATGCAGACGAGCACATGGCCAGAGACAAATGCATGCTGGGATGCATGCAAGTGTCAAAACGGGGCAATGTGGGTTCGTTATGGGACATAGATTTGCTAAACGTTATCTGTGCTGAATGAAACTGCAAGCTTTCTGAAGTTAAGATGCTTAAAGGGGATCTATTATGCAAAATTCACTTTTATATGATGTTTGGATACCGATGTGTGTCAAGCAGTGTCAAGCAAATCTACAATTCCCATTAATCAAAAGTAGTGTCTTCAAAAGAGTTGATTCAGATTCCCCCTGCAATGATGTCGTTGTAGGGAGAGGGCCTGCCCACAGCCAGTAATGATCTGCCTTAGAGAGGGTATGCACGTGACATCACCGTTGGCTGGAGTGACTGCGTATACGCCCACTGAGTGGCGAAAAGACAAATGGCAAAAAGACTAACGGCAGCACTGGTTTTCAGTGTGAATGCCACGAAAGACACCTCTAAAATGGGAAAAAGCTTAAGAATTGACTATACAAATGTCTGACAAGAAATCTGAGGTATATTTTAACAGACTGCCAAAAGCTACAGAAAGGAGCAATAAATAAATTGCTGTAATTCACAGAAACAACTCCAGTCAGCGAAACGTGGATTTGCAGTTATCATTTTGTCAGTATGTTGAATTTTGGGTAAAATCCTTCTCTATATATTGTATTGTTACACAAACCCATTTCCAAAAATGTTGGGCCAGTGTACAATTTGTGAATAAAAAATGAATGCAATATTTTACAAATCTCATAAACTTATATTTTATACTAAATAGAATATAGATAGCATCAAATGTTGAAGTAGGCATTGTAGTAGACATAAAAAGAGCCTCTCAGAGTGGCAGTGTCTCTCAGAAGTCAAGATGAGCCGAGGATCACCAATTCCCCCAATGCTGCGGCGAAAAATAGTGGAGAAAAATCAGAAAGGAGTTTATCAGAGAAAAATTGATAAAAAGAAATCATCATCTACAGTGCATAATATCATCCAAAGATTCAGAGAATCTGGAACAATCCCTGAGCATAAGGGTCAAGGCCAGAAAAACATAGCTACTGGATGCCCGTGATCTTCGGGCCCTTAGCTGACACTGCATCGCATACAGGAAGGCTACTGTAATGGAAATCACAACATGGGCTCAGGAATTCTTCCAGAAAGCATTGTTGGTGAACACAATCCACCGTGCCAATTGCTGTTGCTGACTAAAACTCTATAGGTCAAAAAAAGCCATATCTAAACATGATCCAGAATGGCAGGCGTTTTCCCTAGGCCAAGGCTCATTTAAAATGAACTGTGGCAAAGTGAAAAACTGTTCTGTGGTCCGATGAATCAAAATTGAAGTTGTTTTTTGAAAACTGGGACACCAGGTCATCCGGACTAAAGAGGACAAGGACAACCTAAGTTGTTATCAGCGCTCAGTTCAGAAGCCTGCATCTCTGATGGTATGGGGTTGCATGAGTGTGTGGCTTACACATCTGGAAAGGTACCATCAATGTGTTACGTCCATAGGGATGTAGGAATCCACTTAATTTGTGTGGATTCTTGTTTTCTCTGTGCTTTTGTGTTCTGTTGCTCTTGCTCCTCCTACTGTCTGCTTGACAGGCTCATGAGTGCCACCTGAATTCTGTTCCAGATCGTTAAGTGGAGAACAAAGGAACCCAGAGATTTCCAGTCAGCGAGAGAGACTGAGGTTTTCCTCTGCGGGAGAGACTATACCATCTTCTGGTCCCAGTGCTGTTGTGTGCTTATATGGTGTGTTGTGTTTTGCCTGTAGTGTCAGGTAAAGAGCTTTGAAGTGTCTCAGCTAAGTTGTGTATAACCAGTATAGCAAGGTGAGCTGTTACGTGTTACAGCTAATGTTTGCACTCCTAAACCTTAACTCAATCTGAGCAGTGTAAATCAATGTGAGTTATCTGTGAACATCAGCCATTCTACTTTTGTTACCTTGGAGGTGGATGCCTTTTGCTTTGAGAAAAGACCCACCTTTTCTCTGGATTTTGTGTAGTAAGGGAGTAAGGTAATTGTTTCTGTATTTTCTTTCATTCTTTTTTGGTAGGTAAGTTATCCTTAATCTTTAGTAAGAATGTTTTGTTTGTTATTTTGGCCTCTCCCCTCCTGAAGTCCTGTTTGTTAATGCTCATTGTTAATTTAATAAATCTTGTTATTTTGAAACTGGTGTCATTAAGCCATGTGTGTGTCTGCCCTGGGACCTGGAGATGGCAGTTCTCTCATCATCTCCCCGCAACTTTTTGTTACCCTCCTTTCCTGCCCCTAGACAAGAAGGAGGATCGTAACAAATGCTGAAAGCTATTTCCAAGTTCTAGAACAACACATGCTCCAATCCAGACGTCGTCTCTTTCAGGGAAGACCTTCAATTTTCCAACCTGACAATTCCAAACCACATACTGCATCAATTACAACATCATGGCTGTGTAGAAGAAGGAAGGAGGATAGTAGAAGCCTACGGTTCCGTACCGTAGAAGGATCCGGTACGGAAATGGCCAGCCTGCAGTCCAGATCTTTCACCCATAGAAGACGTTTGGTGCATCATAAAGACGAAGATGTGACAAAGAAGACCTAAGACAGTTGAGCAACTAGAAGCCTGTATTAGACAAGAATGGGACAACATTCCTGTTCCTAAACATTAGAAACTTGTCTCCTCAGTCCCCAGACGTTTGCAGACTGTTATAAAAAGAAGAGATGCCACACTTTTTTGAGATGTGTTGATGCCATGAAATTTAAACTTATTAACCCTTTAAAATTATACATTTTCTCAGATTAAACATTTGATATGTTTAAACATTGATATGTCCAACATTTAGTTTAACATAGAAAACATCTATGTTGTTTTCTGAATAAAATATTGAAATTTGAAAACTTCCACATCATTGCAATCTGTTTTTATTCACAATTTGTACAGTGTCCCAACTTTTTCGTAATCGGGTTTGTATACTGTATTGACAACTCATCCATTAAATATTTACCATCTTATATTCTACATAATTTGATGTTTTTAAATAAACACTGACAAAAACTATACAAGCTTAGGGCTGGACGAAATGACAATATCACATTGATATAAATGGTCACCCCAATATAGACCTACATATAATGTATTTAAATACAAAGATCACAGGCAAATTGGCTTAATGGTTTTCCCCGGCATCAAAATCAGGCATATATAAATGTGAGGAAACACGATTCCTAGCTGCATGTAAATATTTAAGTATCACTGGATCTTTGGTATGTTGTAAGGAACAGTTATAATCGAGTCCAACATTTAGTTTAAGTTTTTACCTTTAGTTTTGTTTTCGCAGTTTCCCCTATTAACTCAGTAATGTTTTGTGTGTGCAAGCTTCAGATCCAGACAAAGTATCACGTCATATTTTGTGAGTCCTTCCAAATGGCCTTGGAAGAGCTTGTTGACACTCTGCATGGCTAATGTTGCTAAAGCTACCATTATCTCTGCCTGTTTTCATTGATGCTGCCCTCACATGCTTTCAGAATTATCGTAAAAAAGGAGTTTCCGAATAAAAAAATGCACATAACAACCCTTAGAAGTCATATAAGGTTGAACACCACTGCTGAGAGTTTCATACATTTTCCGTGCATGAGATTGGCCTGTTTGGATGTTGCCGGTATGCCGGAGCGTGAGCTATTGAAACTTTGCCCTCTTCTTGAAAGGGGGCCGGGAGCAGCAGCTCATTTGCATTAAAAGGGACACAGACAAAAACAGTGCATTTCTGCCCACCCCCAAAATTTATTCTATTATTTTATAAATATTATTTTATATTAGGGTTATAGTTTGGGGTAGGTTTTGGCGTTAATAAAGCCTTAAACCACATCACGCAACATAAATATTATGATGGTAGCACAATCAATAAGACTGATAAGATTAATAGTATTAAAATAATAATAGTAATAATGTAATAAACATGATGCAAAATTATTAGTGCTATTAACATTATTATTTGAATTATTATAATTTTTTTACAATCTTACAATTTTACATTACAATAGTAATATATTTACTGTATGATTTTATTTATTTTCACATTACATTCATTTAAATGAACCACAATCTTTCACTGTTTAATAAACTGCACTAGTAGGCCAAGTTCAATTTTATTTTGATTATTTGTGAATCCCTAGTTCCCATGAATGCTATTTGTGCCATTCTCTCCATGAAAATACTTGACACCATAAAAGCATTCGGGCCTGATGCACTAAACCATCTGTGGCGCCTTGATCCTCTTGACTGACCGCAGCGAGTGTTTCTTTGTGTGTGTTCGGATCACAGCAGGCTATGGTCCATCAAGACACCACACAGAATTAGAGGAGTCTAATTCACTTAGATGGATTGCTACACCTTCTACACCTATTTCTTTTCTTTTTTTTTTACAGCTGGTCCATTTCGAAAACCCTAGTTACATCCCAGATATAGCAGTGCTCGGATAAGTATCTGCTACACAGGCCTCCAAGCAAAGTTGTCCTTCAATAAAACATACATTATCCTACCAAATCTAATAAAGCAGCTGTAGTCAGAATAAAAGATGAGAAACAATTAAAGCTGGCTAAATATAATCGTATCAACCACGGTAAAATAGCACAGCTAAATCAATAACAATTACCGCAAGACTGCACATCCATACGTTAGACATACACCAGACTGAGCTAACTGCAATATTAACCTCATTAGCACAACATCTATAGTGTAAACATTGACATCCATCCCCCAATGGGTCCTAACAAGAAAGAAATGTATCTACTCATCTAAAGCCCAACGACTCTCTGCTTGCCAATGCTGGGCATCTTGGATAACTCATTGCGAGGTCTTGAATAAGATACAAACTCTCTCATTCAAGTCTTTGTGGGAATTAGATTCAGTGGACTTGTTCCAGAATGCTTGATTAGAGTGAGGCCTTTAACGCAGACACTTTAATTGCCTTCTGCTACCCGTTCAATTGAAGGGGCACTTCTTTTCCATCGGAAAATCTGCCAAACACAGCGCTTCGCTTGTGTACGGAAAGGGTTACATTGCGTTCCAATGTCTATACCCATTACTAGTTTTATTAATGTTATTAATGTATTAATGCAATGTTGTTAATCTTTGTTATTAATAAACTAACATTATTAATCTAAGTGTTCATTTTGAGAGCGTTTAAGGAATATTTTGTACACTAAACTGGTTTGTTGTTTTACAGCAGAAATGATCTACCGGTCGATATTCAAAAGTTATTTACTGGAAAAGAGGGGGGCTATAACCTGTGGGGATGTGGTAACTTTAAAGTTCAGGCGGCAAGAGCCACCAGGAAAAGTTTGTGTGTATCTGTGTGTGATGTCAGAGTTTGGAATAGGTTGGGGAAACAGCTCAAGCAATGCCCAAATATTTACAGATTTAAAGCAAGATACAATGAAATGGTGTTGGCAAAATATAAGGCTGAAGTAGGGATCTTGGTGTAATGAATATGGGGTGATTTTCCATGTATAAAAACGATATTAGTGATGATCATAATTGTACTTATTATTTATATTGATGACATAAATTGTGATATAATTATAACAGAGCGGAATATGACTACATAGATAGTAAATAACAATAATAATGATATTTATGATATACATGACCAATCAATCAATCAATCAATCAATCAATCAATCAATCAATCAATCAATCAATCAATCACAGTGGAAATATAAATGGATGAAACAAACTACTGGATACTGGAACAACAACAGACGGCAGAGTCTTAGGGGTCCTGTTCTTCGTGATTCCTTCTTTCAAACTTTAGTTAGTGTAAAATGTTGCTGTTGGAGCATAAATAATACCTGTAAAATTATAAAGCTTAAAGTTCAATGTCAAGCGAGATATTTTATTTAACAGAAGTTCCCTTTCAACGCCTACAGCGAACGGCCGGTTTGGACTACACCCCTGCACTTCCTTCAGGAATGATGTCACTAGAACCGTTTGTTGACTAACCCTCCGCCCACAAGAACACACAAAATAGGGGGCGTGGTCTTGTTGCTCTCCCACGTGGAGAAGCGCGCATTCATCGCTTGCATCTCCCCGTTATGGTAAGAGGCGGGACCTTTCCGGGCAAACTGCGCTAAGCTGCTGTCAAATCACAACACAGGAAGCGCTGGCCCAATCAGAACTCGTTACGTATTTCTGAAGGAGGGACTTCATAGAACAAGGAAATCATCAGGCTGTTTTTAGGACAGAGGAAACAACGCTGTACAGATAAGTAAATTGTGTGAAAAATACTAGGGGGGTTTTCACGCGAAACATGAACTCATGTTATATTGCACACTGTAAACATAATCAAAGCTTCGAAAACACGCGAAGAACGGGACCTTTAAGAGATACTGCAACTCCAGTTTAAACACGTGTAAAGACATTTTTATTGCTTAAAACTTCTGGAGGGAAATAGCCCAGACACTGGCAAAAACTTTGTAGTGTGCATTATTAAAATTTTCAAATGGAGCATATTTTAAAGAGCTATGCATTCCTCAATCAATTCCTGCAAAACAGTACAAAAAAAAGAGACCAAATGCAAGACATCATCAGTGAGCAAAAGTTGTTGTTTACCAACGCTTAACCAGTAGTTTCTTTATTTCTTTATGATATGTGATGCAAGTTTAATCAAGGACTTGTACAGATGAAAGAGAAAACTTCAAACATTTAAAGGAGAACCTAAGTATTTAACGAATGTTGAAGCCTGAAAATACATAAACCTGAAACCCTACAGATAACCCAGATATGTCATGCGCCGCACTAGGGAGGCATCAGGCTAAAGCAATAATGACAAGTCTGAAATGTCTGGCCCCTTTACAAGCAATTAAAATCAGCCTGCCATAGCACACTTTGTATCCTTAAAAGTATCTGTATCACAGAGATTGACAGAGACTATTATTGGTCAATAGCTGTGGAGAACAATATTGACCATGAATGGTGATATAAATAAGCCTACATGGGAAAGGAGAATATGTACACGGGTACTTCAAATTTTCACATTGTTTACCTTCTCCAAAGTACAAATTTGGAATTTACTACAATTTTCCGGCCTGAACTGAAACTTACAGATAACTTTTTGCATTTTTATTTCTTCATTATTAAAAGAGATAGTTCAGCCCAAAATAAACATTTGACATTTATCTGTTTGCGCTCAGGGAATCCAAGATGTAGATGGGTTTGTTTCTTCAGGAGAACACAAATGAAGATTTTAAACTCCAGCTGTTGCTCGAATAATGCATGTCAATAGAGTGTTTTTCTATGAGAGTCACTATGAGAGTAAAAAAAACATAGACATTCAAATCCATATTAAACACAGCAGCTTGTGGCGATACATTGATGTCTTAAGACACGAAACGATCGGTTTGTGTAAGAAACCAAACAGTATTTATATAAATGTTTTATCTCAAATACAACACTATGTACAAACGCTGCGACCGCGCCATCACTTTCTGCAAGTGAAGTCAAATGTACAAGATACGGCGTATCTCAATCGGATACAAGCGGCGGAAGTGATCTCTCGTGTGTATCTCTACGTCATATTGTGTAATTTGACCTTACCTGCAGGCAGTGATGGCGCGGGTATAACCCCTCCTGTTCGAACAGCCCACTCCAAGCGGGACTGGAACTCGGGTCCACCAGCTTGAAAGTCGGATGCTCTAACAAGGAGGCTAAAGGCTGCAACCCCTAGCATCAGTCGCTAGAGCATCTCTTGAGATCAGAGGAGTGAGGTTTACTCGCACAGCAACTACTAGCTGGCCTCCGTTACACGGAGACGGCTGATATACATAGGTGACCCGTCACGGAAACCAGGGACACAAGTTGGCAGCTCTACTTTCGAGCAAAATGAGAATAAAATATCCCTAATCTACAACTGAGCGAAGATGAAGAAGAGGAAGAATGTAACAGACTGGCGTCAGACGAGTTGGATCGTAAGAAATCAGAGGCTATATCGATAGTAACATTTGACGGGTATGAAGACAGAGAAATGGGTCAAATCTTTAACCGTGGCTATAGTGCAGGGGTAGGGTGCATGTCATTAAGTTTTGACACAACTCGATCAGAGGTTTGAATCCACCTTTTGCCACACTTTCTAACCGAGAAACACTTATTAATAAACTCATGTTAGATGCATTATTTCCACTTTTCTAATATTTTCTCAATTCTTTTTGAAAATAAATGCCTTTCCGATCTGATATGTGATGGGAAAAGGGAGTAGAGAGAGTGTGGCAAAAGGCAGATTCGAACCTCTGAACAAGTTGCGTCAAAACTTAATGACATGCGCCTTACCCCTACACTACAGCCGCGGATTCAGATTTGAGCTATTTCTCTGTCTTTAACCCCTTCAAACAGACGCACAGTAAGACCCACTAAGAAGACCCCGGCATACAGAAAGTGTGCCCAAACGACTTATTTCATTGGAGGCAACAAGATTTGCAAGAATTCTTTTCTGTTTCTTATGGCGCGTGTTTCCATAAACACCAACGTTTGTCGTTTTGTGTTCATTCTAAGAACCCATACACGTTATCTCATGTTTAGACCTTCCCATACGTACCTATTGTGCTTAACTGTCGTCTTAATTGTAATCGTTAGCATCCTATCATTTGCCAAAAAAAAACATTACTATAATGGGCTTTTAGATGGTAATCTTAGCATCTTTATAATTAGTAGTATGCGGCCCGATTTTTCCCGTTGCGTCTGTCGTTTTTCGTCCGTCGGCCTATTGTCACTCCCAGCAGGTGAGAACAGGTGAGAACTGCAAAACTTTAGAGGCTGTTTTCTCTCGTTTACACTTTTCCAAAGGCATACATTCAGATGGCCACAACTTCTCCAGATATTATCAGATTTCCATGTGTTACACATCGTTGGAAAGCTTGGAGACTACACTTTCAGAATCTGTGAATAACTCAAAATGCCCCAGAACCGACTTGTGTCCCTACTTTCCGTGACTGGTCACATAGTGTTGTATTTGTTGTATTTGAGGTACAAAAATTATATAAATACTGCTCAGTTTCTTACACAAACCGATCGTTTTGTGTCTTAAGACATCAATGTGTCATCACAAGCCGCTGTGTTTAATATGGATTTGAATGTATGTGTTTTTTACTCACATAGTGACTTTCAATAGAAAAACACTCTATTGACATGCATTATACGAGCAACGGGTGGAGTTTAAAATCTTCATTCGTGCTCTAATGAAGAAACAAACACACCTACATCTTGGATGCCCTGGGGGTAAGCAGATACACATCAAATGTTCATTTTTTGGTGAACTATCACTTTAAACATGCTTAACTAATACCTGTGTGACATGCAGTAGATTGTTTAGTTTTATTATTATTCTGAAAACACACAAAAAAAATCTCACTCACACAGACACACTTCAGAAAGAAATTGTATTTTCAAGTAAAAATGAAGGCCGATGATATCTTAAATTGAGCGGTGTGTCTGGGACCAATAATTGTGAAATACCCAAATATGCGTTTTATTATTTTCAGTGAGAAAATCAGACATTGAAGGTATGTTCAAATACATTATTTTAAAGCAGTTGATCGTTCATTGACCACTATTAGTATGCCATTCATCGGTTTATCATCCCCAAAATTGTAAACATGGATAAGAAAACGTGCATAATCTAAACTTTTACAGGAGTGTGAGCCAAAATTCGAATGTGAACTAGTGTTGTCAAAAGTACAGACCACGATACCAAATCGGTACTGAAATTTAAAAAATGTGACGCTTTGAGCACTGTTGAGCGGAATCGTAAACTCCTCTGACTAGCCATTGTGCTCACACACTCATTAGATATGTCTGTGATTGGCTACAATGATAAGCTCTTCACAAACATGTTGTAAACATACATCAATGACGCTTTACAAACGGATACACAGATACACACGTTTGAATGCAGGCACCTATCAGCCTACCAGTCCAATGGTTAATGCCTGCTTGTGCTTTCAAACGCTCCCGCTCCGCTTTCAAAACACTTTCAAACACTTCCGTCTGCTTTCAAACACTGCCATGTTTTGATCATTGTTGCTAATCACAGGCACATCCGATGAGTGTGTGAGCACAATGGCCAGTCCGGGGTGTTTATGATTAAAGCTCAACAGCGCTCAAAGAGTCACATTTTTTTAAATCTCAGTACCGATTTGACAACACTAATGTGAACAGGATTTATCTGCTGTACTGAACTACATTTAATAAGCCTGTGAACACCTGTCACAGTTTCTGAAATTTTCAGTGCGTGAGACCGTCCTGTTTTGTTGTTGCCTGTATTTGCAGATAAATCCTCAGCTAAGGGTCTTAACCAGCTAACCAGCTGATAACGTGACCAAATATGAGCCAAATATGATCAAATAAACAAATATAGTCATCTGCAGAACTAAAAGTAGTCAATACCCAAATAATCTTTTACTCTTTACAGTGGAAAGAGGATGATGCAGCAGACAATGCAGATGAGAAGCACTTATGGAGAGGAAGGAAATCCATGCTTGACTGCTTTGTTGCTTTCTCGCATCCCGAGATGAAAAATGAAGTTTTAATTTTAGGTCTCCATCAAAATGGAGCACAAACAGCTAACAGGCAGTCTATTTGTGTACCCTTCAGGGATGCTCTGGGTCTGCCTCCATTTGCCTGCAGACTCACACACAACACACACACACACAAACAGTCCAACAGAAGCCATTATGGCGCTGATGAGAAGATATTCCTTTCTGACAAACACACACACACACACACACACACACACACACACACACACACACACACACACACACACACACACACACACACACACACACACACACACACACACACACACACACACACACACACACACACACAGTAACAGTTTCCTCCACCTAATATGGTTTGTTTCAAAGGAAGAAGGCAACCTTTCAACTCAGACTCAAACTTCACATCCTGTTGCTAATGGTCACACATGCCCACATCACCGGAGGATCATTTATCTCCGTTTAGTAATTCATTAGAGTAACCAGACATCCGCAATTTAGCAGCCTGCCCCGGCTGATGCTGTCCACAGAAATGTCACTGTGTTTGCTGTTGTTACTGTTGCTAAATAATATTTAATACGGTGCAATATGTGGTAAGAAAAAGCTTCATGATTATGACTTATCAGTTTTGGTTAAACTTTAGTATATTGATTTAGATTTATGCAATAATTACTCCAATAGTTTTTTTGTATTATTCATTACTTGTCAAACTTAATTATTTACTTATTATCTATCTGTGTCTGTCTGTCTATATTTCATGTCTGTCTGAGCCTCGTGTCCGTTTTGCAGCCCCCTTTAGAGTCTTTCTTTATAGAGAGAGAAAGAATTAAGAAAGAGAGATGCGAACTGGAGTCCCAATGCGAGTTGTCAGAATATATGTGAGAGTCTGGAGTTTATTTTCTTGTAAAAGAGCCTCCTGGATCCCTACTGGTGACAGGGTTATGAGACATGGCATCCTTTAGCATGTAGATACAGTATGCATGCACTTCAAGACTCAGGCACCGCTGAGGTTTCCGAAAGGCAGTAGGGGTAGTTTGGAGTTGGGGTTTTGGGAGTAGATCTTATTGTTATACACCAGCTGCAGTAACATTTGGTGTAATGGATCCCTAAAGATACGTTGGGTTTAATGTAGGGCAGTCCCCACACACTGTCTGCCTGGCAATTGCATACACTGTGGCTGAGGGAGGGCGTCCATCTGTGTATATGAGAATGAAAATAAAATATGTCTTTGTACATGTGCATGCCATTTTCACTTGTCTTTGTCCATGAGGTATACCCACCACCTGGGTAAAAATAACCCAGCAAAATTACCCAACCAGCTGAACCCAATATTGGCTTAAAAAAAGTAAACCAGAATCTTTAGTGTGTGTCTGGAGTCCAAAATGAATACAGAGCCAGTGGCAAATGTGAGTAGTTTTGATGAATGAATAAAATGTACAGATTGGTATATTGAAGTATAGACAGATAGACGAACAGACAGACAGAGATACAGATAGATGTATAGATGGATGGAAGAACATACAGACAGATGGATAGATATAACTATAGAATGACCGAATGGACAAATTAATAGATAGAGGGATGGGCCGATAGACAGACAGATGGACGGAGAGATGGACGGAGAGATGGACGGACAGACAGACAGACAGACAGACAGACAGACAGACAGACAGACAGATAGATAGATAGATAGATAGATAGATAGATAGATAGATAGATAGATAGATAGATAGATAGATAGATAGATAGATAGATAGATAGATAGATAGATAGATAGATAGATAGATATAGATAGATAGATAGATAGATGCTTGTAATCATATTGTTTTATTCTAAAGCAACAGTGTCTTTAGTCCAGGGATGGTGTGATGAGAAAGAGGGAGTTTTAAGAGAGAGAGGCTGATCTGAAGTGACGTGGTCAGTGACTGTAAATAATCTGGGACATTGTGTCTCAGTTCTTCAGTCTGAGCTCTGGTTAACAGCACAGACTCACAGGTACGTTTCGAAGTCACGTCAGCCCCACTTCAGACGTCGTATCCCACCCACATTCAGACTGCACCTAACCCCTGAAAGAGCAAAAGAGCACCACCAGCCGGGAAGTGTGAAGGAAAGGCTGCAGCAGAGTAAAACGAAGTAGTGACATCCTCTGTCTTCTGCTCCTCTGTTGTTCGGCTGTTTCAGAACATGTCACGCTCAGGATACAGGAAAACACACAATATAAGCCAGGATTGCTTCCAGCAATGGGAAACAGCATTCACAACACATTTAAACACAGCAATGCATTTCTGAATAAAACACAATACTAAGTAGAAAATAAGGTTAATATTGATTTTGGTTTTTATACCTCAGGGTTTTAAAGGCTCATGAGATGCAGACTAAGATATCACCAGTGTTGGGTGTAATTAGTTACTAAGTAATTAGTTACTGTAATTTTATTACGTCTTGCTTGAACAAGTAAAGTAAGGGATTATTTCTTATTTCTGTAATTTAATTACAGTTACTTCTGATGTAACTGAACTAAATACTAAATATAATTCTACATTATTCAATAGTGGACTTAACATAAACATTTAAAGTCTTTCACAAGTCTACAACCCAATGTTGGGTCAAATATGGACTAACCCAGCAATTGGGTTGTATTAACTCAGCGATTGGGTTGTCTTAAGCAAATATTTTACCCAATCGCTGGGTTAAAACAACCCAATTGTTGGGTTAGTCCATATTTAACCCAACATTGGGTTAAAACAACCCAGCATTTTTTAGAGTGTTACTTTAAAATGCAGGTTTTTATGTATCCTCCTCACATTTGTAATACTTTGGTCAGTTAATAAGAGTAATTTATGTTGTTTTATATTATGTATTTGAATGAATTAAAAGAGCCATTTCATGTCTAACCTTGATTTGCTTAACTCAAGGTTGATTTAGGATTTCGAAAGTAATTAAAAAGTAATTAGTAATAAGTAATTAAATACTTTTTGGAGAGAGTAATTTGTTCAGTAATCTAATTACACTATTGAAGATGTAATTAGTAACTAGTAATTAGTAACTAGTACTTTTTTAGTAACTTACCCAACACTAGATATCACTGATTAATATTTATAATTAACAAATAATCATTCAAAGCATGAAAACAGGCTCAATTTTGATTTTACATTGTGCTAAAGACAGCAGATTAATAAAGAAATTAAAATGTAAATATTTTAATGGAAGCCAATAAATGCTCTTATGCTGTTCAACGGTTTGGGGTGGTTTGGATTTCTAAGCATTTATCAGCAAAAAACAAAACAAAAAAAACAATAACAATATATATATACACATTCCTGTGATGGCAAAGCTGAAAATTCAGCATCATTACTTTAGTCTTCAGTGTCACATGATCCTTCAGGAATCATTCTAACATACTAATGAACATTTTGAATTATTATTATTATTATTATTATTATTATTATTATTATTATTATTATTATTATTATTATTATTATTATTATTATATTATAAATGTTTAAAACAGCTGTGCTGCTTAATATATGTGTGGAAGAAGGAAAATAAATGTACTTTTTGAAATATCCTAAATGTTTTACTGTCACTTTTGATCAATTTAATGCACCCTTGCTGAATAAAAGTAATAATTTGCAAAACGAAAAGCATCCACACAGTCTGTCCATTTAGGCAGAGCAAAAGTCTCCAGAAGTGCAGACAGCCAGGATGGCGTTTGGACGGATGGCCTGTTACGCTCACAGAGCACGTCATTAATCTCTCCTTTCCTCTCATTCAAATAAACAACACCATTAAGACAGCAGTTCTGCCCATCAACATACTCATAGTAAATAAGCCTGCTGCGAGGTTTGAAATGTAAAAGCAAGTTTATGGGCAGGCAGGCAGTAATGATGTTTACTCAGAGGCTTCTGGTCCTCAAGGGGGCGAACAAAGACACGGCCATCAAGGGCAGATCACTTATAATCAGCCTCTAAACCCATAAAACACACCGTCTATTCTCTATAGACAAACAATGACTCTTGTATTTTATATTGATACGCATGCAAGCCAAGTCTTAAAAATGTCTGCCAGAACGTTCCTCTTATACGTAATAAAAATTAAAGTAGCCACTCAAACCAACCACATACAGCTTTGTGAAATATATTCGGCATGGCCCCCATTCGCCCAATTAAAGATGCTGTGGAGCTGCCTGGGTTTTATCATATTGAAGAAACAGCCATGAAAAGAGGAGGACAGGGTGATTTATAATCAGACTGAGGGATTATGTAGCTGGGTCATAGCGAAATCAATGGACATTTTACATAGCAATCGGCCTCAATCAAAGGAACGCCTTTCAACGCTTGGTCGGGGCATCGGCAGTGAGATTAGCGAATTAAATAGTCAATAGGATCTTCGCTGCACAAGCAGACGCATGTCGAAATGAAGAATCGCTTCGCTTGTTATGTTGTAAGCATATCAATTTCTATTGCTCATAATGCCTGTGGCAACCACCCCAGCATTTGGGCGACGTTCATATGGGTAAGTTTACATCAAAAAATGTGAAACCTATGTATGTATAAAATAAATGGTTTGAAATGCTGAATTTAAGCATTATAATATTATATGTGCAAGTATGAAACAATAATAATCAATAGAATATTATATTATATATTAATATAATAGAAAAATAGAATATTAAAACATAAAACATATTAATAGCAAATTATTCACACATTATATCACAAATTAAAAATGTACTAAACTAATACCAGTAATCTTTTACAGTTCTACCTACCAGTTTAGGTATAATAGCAAAAACTGTTGGAACTGAAAATTAAATGTACAAAAAATATTAATTACATTTAAAATAAATGTAATTAGTTTCTGCATGATTATAATGCCAAGTAAATAATACATTGAAACAACATGTAGACTTCAAATGCTATTAAAAAAAATGTAATAAAAGGAAAAAGAAACACATACACATTACACAGAACAAGTGGCGGTTTGCATTTGCATTTAATGCACATCTATTCTGAGCAGATTTTGTCTGGGACTCAATCGTGCATTTAAATAAACTTTCCAATGTACTAAGCAGTGTACTGAACTTTGTATATAATCACTGAAGCTACCCATCACTTAGCGCTAGCTCACCGAGATCTACATTCTTGCTAAAACTATAAAAGCTTTCTACAGCACACAATGAATCATTTACATCATGTTTACACTTTGTTGGTAATAATGATTTGTGAGCGTGCCCGAGATCTAAATCGCACTGAAGGAAAATTCCAGTGTTTAGCTCTGGAACTTAAACACATCTGATTGGCCACTGCATTCATGGGCTCAACAGATATGCCTGTGATTGGCTACGATTATCAGCGCTTTAAAAATACATTGTAAATAGAAACATTTGACGCGTACAAGGATACACGAGAGCATTTGAAAGCATCTTCCTATCAGCGAGTAACAAATATAACCGGTACTCGGTACTTCTGGTACTGTAGAAATACTGGTATTGTCACAATTAAAAAATTGTTTTAGCCCAAAAGGGACAGTGAATGGCAAAATGAAGTGTGATATTTGTTTGTATTTTTATTTTGTGTGCAAGATTAAGTAGGAGATGTAATAGTTTAATGTTTTGTTATGCTAGTTTAGAGTTTCTGTTATGTTGTTCATCATGGTGACGAGTGGAGCATGAGCTAAGTTTGAGAACAGATATATATGTTCAATATTGATATATATGATATATATATGTACTCATTCTGCAAGTGCAATGCTAATGCTATCAAAGAATTGCCACCAATTAGCAATGTAGCATTTATTGAATTAGCTAGTTAAAGCTAGCCAAGATCCCATTTAGTCAGATTGAAAGTTGAGATAATAATTTTAAGTTAATATATTAATTTAAAAATCTGCATACTTAAACGTATACAATTTTTAAATAAACATTTAGATTTTTTTTTTGTGTGTGTGTGTGTGTTTTGCCAACTCATTCAGGTTTACTGTGTACCAGTACTTTTGACAACCTTAACAATATCATACATGCAAAATGTAATAATAATAATTACATTTAGTGTCCATGCAAATCAGTTAAATGACAGATGAAAATTAGTTTTGATATCTATGAAGTTGTGCAGGTCATGTGGGTTTGAATCAAGGTTGCAACAGATCCCATTCTCATCTCTTCTGTCCAATACTTCCTGTCTTTCTCCACTAGTCCTATCATTGAGGAGTAAAAAAAGAAACATACACGACATAATCTAGACCCGAAAGACAGACAGCCAGGCAAATTTTTATGACCAAAAGAACAAGAAATGGATTTATTATAACTAATAAACCCTGTCTGTAGTGTGAAAAGATCTGCTGGGTAGAAAAAACCCACAAGCAGACAGACCGACTCACATGATCTCGGTACGGCAATGTGTCGCACACACTATAAAAAGCGGCTAAACAAGGAAAAGCAAAAAAAGAAGCAAGTGGATGTTTAGATGAGCGTTACATCATCGGTAGCAAAATCTTTTGTAATATACGTCCTCAAGCAACAGTTGTATTCCCTTTTCACAAGGAATGACAGCTTGTCTTCATAATTTTACCCTGTCAATCAAACTCTGAACGTCAGCCTTTGTGAGATGTATAGAACAGAAAATAAATATGCAAATGAATGGTTCTGACTCCCTTCAATTTCAAATCTGACTGCTTTCTTTTGTTCGATTTGCCCATTTTTAGTCAAAAATGCAAATGCAAAAAAAGGCTTGTGGGACATAATGGAGACCAGTTGTTAACCACATGATTGGCATCTAAATTCAAACATACCACACTTCTAAAAAACCTAAATCACCTTGAATTTTCAACTTGTACTCTGAACCGAGTCAATACTAAAATATACAATGTTACTTTTTTTTAGACTCAGTAATTCAGTAATCATGTTTTTATTATAATAGATAACAACAATTCATATTGAACAGTAGCCTAAATCAAATTTAAAATACAACAGCAAATGTAGCAATAATATGACTACATTTAAACAATAATAAAAGAAACAGTAGACAGTAAAATTAGGGGTGTCCCCGACTAAGGATTTACACTTTCGAATAAGAATTGTCGAATCTTTCTATAGTCGTGTGTGTGTGTGTGTGTGTGTGTGTGTGTGTGTGTGTGTGTGTGTGTACTAGGGGCACGACACTAGTCAGCAGGAAGGTGAAACTATTGTTATTTTTCTTTACACACTGCACACAGCAACAACTTTTAAAAAAGCGACCAAAACTGTCTGCCCACTGACAGACGAATTAACAATGGCTTTCTTATTTAGGTTTAAATAAAAGTTAATGTGACGGATAAACATTCGTAAAACATTTTCTCATCACATTTTAAAGCCACGTTTGAAATACAGAGCATTACACAAATATATAAAAGAACATTTTGATAAATAAACCTAAAAAAAATACCTGCCTAGAGAGGAAAATAACACTTTGAATGCGTTTACATGCATGTTTTAAAGCCTAATAAGCTGACAAAAAACATGGTCATGTAAACGCGGTAACCCGTTTTCCCTGTTTACATGCAAACAAGTAAACTGACAACGCAAGTAAACCGCGTTTACATGACTTTGTTAATAAATCAGGTTATTTCCTTGTAGTGACGTCAAAAATAATAATGTCAATATCCGACTCAGAGTATTCCAAATGTTACGGCAGTTGTGACAAGATGCGCCGTCTGTCACGGATTTGTTAAAGTGAAACTAAAATCTGTCTGTCACAGGGGTGGTTGGATTTATTTACACACACACGTTAAAAATATTTATTGAACGTTTCTTTCTTTTCACATTTCTTTTTACAGCATTATCATAATTAAAGGCTGTATATATCTTAATATAACCGTACAAAACAGTTCTGTGTGAAATTAGACATTGAGCACCCCCATATTGCCAAAAAATGGTATGATCTCGTTTCATAACAAGATTCGACCGTGAGATCGGTGGTCGAATCCGGCTCCGCATATCGATGCATCAAATCTTCGACTATTAGGGGACACCCCTATATAAAATACAATTACATATGTAACAATCCGACTAAAGTTAATAATAATATTAATATAAATTAAATATCAATCAAAATGACACTTATTATAATGATAGGACAACTAAATGTAATACATTTCAATTCAAATAAGTTAAATTTAATAATAATAATAATAATAATAATAATAATAATAATAATAATAATAATAATAATAATAAATTAATTAATTACAAATTAATAATAATAATAATAATAATAATAATAATAATAAATAAATAAATAAATTACAAATTAATTTAACAATAAAGTATAATAATAATAATAATAATAATAATAATAATATAATAATAATAATAATAATAATAATAATAATAATAAATGTGTAGAATGACATGTAAAACTATGACTAAAGATAATAATAATAATATGAATATACATTGAATATTAATCAAAATGTAAAATTTGAGTGCAAATGACACTAATTATAACAATAAGATGGCAAAGCAACACATCTGAATTAAATTGATTAAATTCAATATAACTAATAATAATAATAATAATAATAATAATAATAATAATAATAATAATAATAATAATAATAATAGTACATTAATTACAAATTAATTCAACAATTAAATATAATTATAATTATAATAAACCAATAAACAGTAATGAAATATAAAATGCAATGACTTATATAAGTTATAAAAATAAGACGACTAAATGTAATGCATTTCAATTAAATATAACTTAAAACATATAATTGAAATGCACAACCCGTTCTCACTCCCAAGGCGTCAAAATCCGAAGCATGTGAAGCAAGTGCCTTCCGCGTCACAACGAAGACGCTAAAGGTGCCCCTAGGCGTCATTTTTCGACACGCTGGGTGCTCCATTCATTACAATGATAAACCTTTGCCGTCATACACAGACGCATTTAATTCTTTGCGTTTGTAAAAGCAGACATGATTTTATTAATATTTAAAGGCTACTTTTATATTTTGGATCAACTAACCCAGCTCTACTCTAAACTTACCCCCATCTAAACAATATAAAACACATAACAGGCAAATAAATATACAGTCACAGGTATTTATTGCAAAAACTGACCAAACAGTATAAAAGTATTAACTCATGTTGCATTCCAAGTCTTCTGAAGTCATGCGATATCTTCATGTGAAGAACAGAGTTGATCTTGATGTTTTAATCGCTGAAATGATGATCCCGCTGCCCCGTGAACAAACTCATTCATATCTCATTCAAATGATTCAAATGACTCAATCTGTCACAAGACACAGGAGAGCCAATGACATTTTACAATCAATGCTGACGTAATGACGCAGTTGGTCACAAGACATACGAGAGCCAATGCAATTTCACTGTGAAATCTGACGCAACGGGCGGCAATATTTGAAATTTGATGTGTTCATGATCTTCGGCGGATGGAGATGCCTATCGCTTTTGGGGATTTTCTTCATGCAAATCAATCATTTGGCCTCGGAAAACTTGGATTATTTAACTTTTTTGAATAACTCATGGATGCAGTCATATGTTAGCCTGACAAGCCAGACCCACATCAAGATGTTTGGTCTGGAAACTCACCATTGACAGCGCTCAATCCGAGGGGCGGGATAAACGGTTGTCTTTCAAACTCCCTCTACACGCGATAGGATAGCGCTACAACCAACCAGAGCAACGAAGGTGAAGCAGAGCTCGCTGACTGATTAAACATTCACCGAGTTTTAGGTCATTTTAAACTGATGGTAGAATTAAAAAAAATTCTGTATGTTAACATCATGACGATAATATCATAAAGAGTTAAATGCTCTCAATGGTTTGAAGAACACTTTCTTAATATAAAAATGTTTGAAGGCCTGTGGTCATTTACGCTGATCTAGAGTTGAGCGGACTAAAGTTTGTGCTGATCTATTTTCAAAAAGGTTTCCATGCTGAACATGAATGCTCAGCAGGAAATCTGCAGGGACTCTACAAAGCAGAGTGGTTCAGTATTTTTTGTCTTTTTGGCAATAATGAAACTTTCGGAACGAGTCAATAAATAACTGTGATGATATATAAGCAGTTTCAACTGGGCAAAATCGAGCGCCAGTCGGTTTACACTGTTGTGCCGTTTATGAATGCTGTGTGAAACGAGCCTGGGTCCTTTTCTAACGTGCTTTGAAGACGACTTATCCCTCCAGCGGTTTTTGGGAAAGCAAGGAACATCCGTAACGTAAACACATACACACTCCCCAGTCCCATATCCCATGTTAGCTTCCAGCTCTACAGCCAATCAGCATCATTTATGATCCTCATAACCCTCCACAGACATACAAACACACACTCTGCATGATTGCATGTCCTTCATCTACCCCTGCTGTGCACCCACTAGGAGCTCCTATTTAATCCTTTCAGGCGAGTGAATGCGGCACATGTTGAATATGGATTCGTACAATTCCCCTCCGGTTAACTCTTCTGCTGGTGTACGGTCCCACACAATCAAGAAAACACAAATATTCACTCAGCCAGAAGCTTGCATGAGTACGTGTGTGATACAGCGCCTCTGTTCATGTGCCCTCTTCGCACCGGGTTTGTGTTATCATGTTTTTCGGATTTATATACAGTATGTATGACCGTTACGCCACAGTCTTGCGGTAGCAGTGTGTCAAGAGCTAAGAACGTAACACCATTTAAAACATGGCACCGCAGGGCTGTGAGGGCTGGAACCTCTCTCTCTCTCAATGTTTTCACTGCTGCACAACAAAATCCCATGCTGACTTCACACTCTGGAATGACCAGCATCAACTGTGCTCAGTTAAGGTCGAGTCCAGATTTCAGTGCAGTCTGGCAAGAAGAAGATTGTGAGAATGGAACTACGCTGCGTACAGAATTTAGGCACGTTGATTTTCTGATTATTTATTTTTTTCAGGCACATTTTACCAATTCCAAACCACATTAATATTAAAACTACTATTCATTTAGTATTTTAATAATTTATAAGTGATATATAATTGTTCATGGAGGCTGGAAACGAAAAACACCATCCGCTGTGCAGAATTTTTAGGCATGTTTCTTTTACAGATAAAATGAGCCAAAAAAAAGAGAGATTTAACTCAGGCGTAAAAGTCAAAAATTATTAAATGCCCGTGAGGAGGATGCAATACTAATGCAATATAACATTGCAGTTAAGGCACGACCATTGGACAGTGAAATGCTCACTGGGTCAGCAAGGTCAGACAAAAACAGGTGGTGGAGAAAAGACACGCTAACTGAAAAAGAATTATGAATTGAGGGGAAGAATTGAGTGTGAAACCACAGGAACCCATTAGTCTCCAGTGCCACGATTTTTCAGAACTGCAACCTATCCATTGTAAAAAAAATAATAAAAAAATAATAAAAAAAGAGAAAAATATTAACATTGCTTTAAGTCATTAAAATAAGTTAGCCAAACTTTTTTTTTGTCAGTTATACAAGATTGAACTAATTTTTTAAAGTCAGTTTAACGGAATTTAAGTTGAAATTACTTAAACATCCAAGTTGAATGTACTTAAATATTTAAGGAAGCAACTTTTTTTTTTTTTTACAGTGAGAAGTGCAAGGTGTCAGGATCTCAGAGACTCAAGTTAGGTAAAGAATCCTAAAAAACGACCCCCACTAATAAGAATCACAAGGTGAAGTGTTGTAAAATACATGACGACTGTTTTTATTTTTTAAATGGGTTTATAGACAGATAGGTTCAGACTCTTAAAGGACCAGCACTACATCCTCTTCCGCCACTGTTTAAAGAATTCATCTTCCAGAATCTGGTAAGTAAGTTTTGGGGGTTAATTTTTAGTCCATCTCTGCAAAACGGACTTCAGGATAGGAGATGGAGTAAAAATGAACTGCTTTAACTGCAAAGTATTGCATTAGTATTACTTCCTTCTCATGGGCATTTAATAAATGTAGACTTTTCAGTCAGAGTTAAATCTCTTTTTGGCTCATTTTCTCTGTAAAAGAAAAGGTGCCAAATAATGCTGCACAGCTGTGTTTATCATTTATAAATACATCAATTATAAATACAAAATGAATAGTAGTTATTAAGATTAATGTGGTTTAGAATTGGTAAAATGTGCCTGGAACAAAAATATCTACGTGTCTAATAATTCTGCACGCGGTGTATGTGTGTGTGTCCAGCCCTGTTTACAAGGTTTTAAGATCTGACTTGAGGGATCTGATCACAAGTGGTCAGGGAAGATATCGACATCAACACCTGGAAGTAACAGGTCTTCTGTAATCATTTATGATTGGATTTTTAAGGGGATTTTTTTTTCTGGTTTTGTGGCTGCATACCATACTCATCATGATGAAGTGAAAAAAAGAAGAAGAAAATCCAAAAGAATTGTCAGTTTCTCTTAAATGTACTTGAATTTAATCTGCACAAGCAAGCTGAACTTACAGTGACTTTATTACAAAAATAATTTTTATTTAAAAAATATTTAAAATTTTATAAAAGCATAAATAATAATAATAAAATAAATGAAAAATAAAATAAAATTTTAGGTGGACTATTCAAAAGTTTAGTATATAAGATTTTGTTGTTAAGAAATAAAAAAAAATTACACATCAAGTGTGGTAGTAAGATATTTATAATGTAACAAAATATTTATAATATTTACAAAAAATCTAGAAATCATAAGAAAAAAAAATTATCCTGGTTTCCACAAAAAATATTAAGAAATATTGATGATACATTTGTATTTTTTTTATTACAAAAAAAAAATAAAAAATCTGAAAAAAAAAAAAAAAAATCAGCTTTACCATCACAGGAATACATTACACATATATGAAAAAAAAATATATAAATAAATAAATAAATACATATCTTTTTTTGTTATTTTAAACTGTAATATATTTAAATTAAGAATATTACCGAATATAAAAGAATATATAAAAGAATATATATATATATATATATATATATATATATATATATATATATATATATATATATATATATATATATATATATATATATATATATATATATATATATATTTTTTTTTTTTTATTTTTTTTTTACTGTGTTTTCAAAACAATGCTCTAAAATAAAGCCCAGGAAAGCACAAGAGCATTTATTTGCATGCATGTGTGTCCTACAGTTCTAAAAAACCATTGCATTTGCTACTCAGATTCAGTTAAACCTTGACTCTTGACCCTTTCGCTTCTCTCGTTTCCAGATGGCAACCCATTTTTTTTATTTCTCCATCTCATCTCAGCATGTGGACAAGTATTAAATCAAGCCCAGCATCTCTTTGTCTTGTCAAATTCTGTCTGTAATATTTAATATCAGATTCAATTAATATCTCCACAGCCCTTACAAACACAGCCCCACACTTAATCATTACAGAAACACATCCCTCATTGTCAGAATAAAATCAAATAATACTGATAATACTGATCTGGGAGCAAGAGGCATGGATTTTACAAAATGCAGAGAGACATAATTCACTCATAATTGGGTTTACGGTGGCATATCATATGAAATTAACATAAAAGGAGAAATGCATAACTGGTTTTTAATGTTTTGGACGCGTGTTTTAGACTCTCTACTAGTTTGTTCCCACTTCACTCTCAGAAAACTTCTTTCACAGTGATTTTTTCAGCAGGGGAGAGCACAAAAAGGAAGGACTGAATATCAAAAGCATTTAGCGTAATGCAAAATGTGAATGGAAGCCGATCGGTACGCACAGTGAAGGCCCTTAACCCTCTGGTTGATGCCCTCAGTACAGGCATAAGGAAAATTGTCATTCCTTTTCAGTTTCTGCTTTCTGATTACAACAGACTAATTATCTTTCCCCCGTTTCATCTGAATGTGTGTGTGTGTGTGTGTGTGTGTGTGTGTGTGTGTGTGTGTGTGTGTGTGTGTGTGTGTGTGTGTGTAGATGCTGCTTATGCAAACAGCATTCATCATCAAACTGTGCTCAGGCCAAAACAGCGAGAATACAAACCTCAAACGGCTGCAAACACTGACGAATTTACAACACAGTATAACTCCAAGCGTTGCAGTCTGTCTGTTGTATAATGCATGTCATTGGGGTGTAATTCTATGAAAGTAAAAAACAAAACATGCACAAACAAATTAAACCCTGCGACTCGTGATGACACGTTGATGTCTTAAAACTCGAAACGATCGGTTAATGCAAGAAACCAAGCAGTATTTATATATTTTCCAACAGCCTTCAGTGCAGTGTTAATTTCGTTAACGAAGGCGATGACGGAAAATTATAACGCCCACTTTTTCTGTGACTAAAACGAGATGTTGACAAGCTAAACTAATATCTGATGATAAAAAACTATGACAAGACGTATGCCGTTTCTTGGTTGACGAGAAGAGACTATAATGTTATTTGAGGAATATCGGACATTAAAAATAGATGATCTCTTCCTAATCTGTCTTTCAAAAATGTGCGTCCGTCTAGCAGCCGCAGCTGTAGCTGACGTCACAGGTATGGGTAAACTAAGCTACCAAAACTCAAACTATTTTGAGTTCAAGAGAACGCATCTGGTGAAAAAGACTAGTGCTAATATTATACTAACACTAATGTAATATGTTATCAAAACTTTACTTTAAAAGTAATATATCACAGTTTTTCTTCCTTTTTAATTTTTAATTAAATTTTAACAGTATAAAGCTCAGAAATCTTTGTGCACATGGGCTCTACCTATCAGCTTCTAAAACCCCTGGCCCAGGACCTTCTCGCTGGGCATTTGCTGAGAGAGTTTAGTATCACAGGTGACCTGAGTCAGGGCCGTCGGAATCTGTGTTTATTGCACTTTTATTTGAAGTTTGAAGAAGTTTCAAGTAAATGCTGTTTTTCCACAACAGCCAAGAGGAAAAAAAGTTTGTTTTACTTGATACTTGATTCTTGAACTATAATACCATTTTTGTCCATCCTTCATGTATCCTACCTTTGAAATTAGCAAACAGTGCAGCATAAAGGCTATCTAACCAAGGAAAAGGGATATGTAGCATTGCACAAGTACTACTACTAAGAGTGTATTGTTAATCCAGTCTTGTTACCTAGATTTAAATTTCTCATTAGCTTAATTTAATTGGTCTAAATAGAAAAATATCAATCATGACTATTTTTATCTAAAGACTATATATATATATAAAAGGTTTCCAAAATGAATGTTGGTAACGGCAAGACTAAAACTTGACAAAAATGCAATGAGTTTTCATCTGCTAAAACTAGACTAAAACAATGAATAAGATGTGACTAAGACTAAATCAAAAATGGCTGCCAAAATGAACACTGCTTCAGTGCGCGATCACTTCTGGTAAGTGCGGTCTATGTACAATGTACACAAACAGGCGTAGAGATTCATGCGAGGGATCACTTCCGGCACTTGCGTAAACTTTGCCAGATCGTGTAAATTAAAAATGAAAAGTAAAAAATCTTTGTGTTCTTCTGAAGAAACAAAGTCACCTTGGATGTCCTGGGAGTAAGCAGATAAAGAAAAATGTGCACTATGTAGTATTTTTGCAGTAAAATATCCAAAAACCACCAGGTTTCTATATTTTGTTCAGTTAAGTACTTACAATATTCTAAATATTTCCAACTATTTGAAAATTGTGAGAAAATTGCTATTTTAACCAAGGACCCGGGACGTCTGAGGGAGTCGTCTCTCAATTTCGTCATTTCTGCGTTACCCTCGGTTTCCGGATTTATTTGGCAGAAACGCTTTACTCTTAGCAGTGTTAACAAGTGTTATAACATCATTTTAAACATACTCAAATGTATCTAATATGATAAACAGAGCTGAGCGGAAATAGTGCCGGCACCCGGCGACTGTGTCCCGTCCTGTCATAATAAAAGTCCCGCTGCTCGCAAGGCATGTGTTTGTGTAACAATCGCTCCAGCGGCCTTGCGCAGCTCCACAACACTCGGTCCTGCTCTGCTTCATACTACAGTTAATACTTCTAACGTTAATAACCACATCCATGAACATGATTTCATGAGTCCTTTTTTTCCACCGGCTGTGAGGTGAAATGTCCCAAGATTCTGAGCTCAAACTTAACGTCATCAAACTACGCCTTTGTTTTGAATAGCCGCCCTCTAGTGGACGGAAAAGTTGCATAGTGCACCTTTAACTATCCCTTTAACTTTAATGTAGTATGTAAATATAGCTGATTGTGAATGTAAAAGGTTTCAAAGATCAAAATGCCAAATTCCAAATTAAAGAACTGACTCTGAACTCCCAGAAACAAGTCGTCAGTAAATCCAGTTTTACTTCCTGCACAGACCTTTATAGATTTGTACCAAATTTGCATAATGCCCCTCTATGGTTTTCATTGGCTGCCCGCTATCAACATCTACTCTGACAAGCCCTGAAACACTGCAATTGTAGCTGAGGCCTGGAAGAGTTTGGTTTGTTGTTGACATGTCGAGAGGAAGCTTTTTTTTGTGCTGTTCTTCTTCCAAGAATGAGGACTTAGCCTCAAATTGGTACAGTAAATACCAATACCGACACCATCTTTAATGTTTGTATCACTGTGTATACAAGTCGCGAGGAGGCTGAAATTCAGATACTGGGCTTTTTGTTTTCACCACGCGCAACAGACCAATCATAGCAGAGTAGGTTCTCAAAAAAGAGAGGTTTAGAGAGACTGGATCATTTATCAAGCCGTTTCAGACACTGTGATGCTGCAATGTATAATATGAGAAAATTAAAGAGTTTTTTTCTTTATTTTCTTTGAATGCATGAACACTTTGGAAACAAAATTAGTTTAGGAACCTTTAAAATAGCATAATAGGAACACTTTAAATACACAAAAATATAATTAAGGCCTGCTTTTGGTGCCATGTCATTGCTACTCAGTTGCAATCTCAGAGTTAATGATAATTTGGTAGAAAATAAACAAAACAAAGATGAATGATTCTGTAAATGGTTGACAACATTTGCTTAGTATTATATAAAATGTAATAATAGTCTATTATATTTTTTTCTTTATTTTCTTGCATATAACTATACAACTTTGTGCTTTTTTTGCGAGATACACTCCAGTGAGACTGTAGCCTGTGAGAGAGGGCTGAGCAGGATAAGAACCTCCACATTATTTACTGCCAATGGAAGAGACTGCAGGCTGGAAACTCACTGTTTACAGTGCCTTGTCCTCACAGACCCCCAAAACAGCAGAGCAATAACAAATATAAACAGTAAAAAATAAATAAATAAAAACTACCAGCAAACCACCATGGCAGGCCAAGCACAAGCACAAGAAATATTACACCCTACAGGTCTTTATTTAATACTGTATGTGGGACATCTCATACAGAAAGTGGAATTATCATTTAAGATCACTGTAAATTAGATACGTTTTTAGATTTTCTTATGCTACCACACTTGGGTTATGAAAAGACTCCATATTAAACATAATTTCCCTATTGGAAAATCCAGCTTCAACCAGCTTCTCTTATTCTAGTGGGTAGATAATGATTTGTTTAACTGTCCCATAGCCATTATGCATATTTTGTATTAGCATCTTTGCTTTTTGACATTACAAATAATTATTGGATGGATGGATGGATGGATGGATGGATGGATGGATGGATGGATGGATGGATGGATGGATGGATGGATGGATGGATGGATGGATGGATGGATGGATGGATGGATGGATGGATTTACATTTAATGGGTCTCTAAACAAACACTCAGAAACTATATATACTTTGGGTAATTAATCAACTTTTAAAATAACAGCCATTCGATCCCTAAATTAACAATTATCCAAGTCAAAAAAGAACAGATAACACTAATAAAGTGTAGCAAAATTACAAAGTGTATTACATAACATTCACTTTGTTAATTGTTCAAAATGCCCAGTTACTGTACTGAAATGCTAAAATTACCAATCTTCAAACACAGAAAATTAAGACGACTGCACAATGCATACCAATCATTAAGTAAAACATAAATGTGTAAAAAGAGAGACATGTCATTTAAAAAGTAGGGGAGCAAAGCCTCACACATCCATAAATAATGACCAGGCCTCTCAGTTTGGCTCAGGAAAAATGATGTGGCTTTAGATGGGCAAAGTGCACGGCTGCAGTGCTGCTGAGCTTTTAATTAACTTGTGAGCACTGTGGGCCGTAGTCACTTCCATTAATCACTTATTTTCCATGTCTGCAGGAATCATGAGCGCACACACGGTGCAGCTAAACCTGAACATATGCTTCCGGCTGTGTTATTAGCCAAGTGCCCAGCGACCAACCTCTCTGAACTTCATCTCTTCCTTTATGATCATTTTCACTTGTGTTCTTCTTTGAGCTACTGACACCCATTAGCACAAACAAAATACATGAGAACATTAATCTTTCATGGCAGACTTTACTTGTGGGATGAAATTTAATTGTATCCTGGATATGCAAGGTTTTAAATGAGTTTTTCAAATTCTTCTGATGTTGCCCCAAAACTCGAGAATACGGTTACTTTTAAAGTTAAATGTGCAAAAAGAATTGAGCAAACTAGGACTTAAATGATTTAAACATTAGAATGTTATTTAAAAATTCACTGCGCAACATGTTTAAGTCGAAAGTCAAAGAATGAAAACGGCTAAAACATACACTGTAAAAAATTATATGTTCAATAAATTATGACAACAACGTTAAGAAACGTTAAACTTGTTTTTATTAGTTATACAAGAAGTAACTCATTTTTTTTAGTAACTCATTTTTTAAAGTCAGTTTAACATAATTTAAGTTGAAATAACTTAAACATCCAAATCGATTGTACTGCAAAAGTTCAAAAGTTGTCTTTTTTGTGAAAATGCATATATAATGTGTATCTAGACCTATCTATCTATCTATCTATCTATCTATCTATCTATCTATCTATCTATCTATCTATCTATCTATCTATCTATCTATCTATCTATCTATCTATCTATCTATCTATCTATCTATCTATCTATCTATCTATCTATCTATCTATCTATCTATCTATCTATCTATCTAGTCAAAATTAGCATTAACACATGCAACTGATTTTTTTTAAGTAAAGGTCTTACAGGTGTCCAACGAAATGAGGGTGAGTAATTAATGAAATAATTTTCATTTTTGGGTGAACTAAACCTTTAAATACACTCAAAATATAGTGCTGAGAATATAAAGTTTTTGGAGTATATTTTTAAAAGGTCCTAAACTATGGCGCTATGACCATGCAGTCAATTGACCCAATGTCAGTCACTGACTCTTATTTTAGTCTGCTGCCTCAGATCTACGTATATTAAAAAGCCTCTTCACAAGATATTAGGCTTCCGACAGCTGCACCAGCTCAGGTCCATCTTGATTATTTGCACGGTAAACATTCATAGTCCCTTCCCACGTCAAACTGAGCTATCCAGCAGGATTACAAGCTATCACTGCAGCAAAACAACGCAACACTTGCGTATCCCATCTACCAGATATGCTAATGCGTTTCTCCTGAAGCATCACACAGCATTATATTGCGGGCAATCCTTATTCATGAAGGCGCTCGAGTTTACAATCAACACTTTATGAAGCATCTATTGCTATGCAGGGAATGTCTACAGTGGCCCTCCAGTTGCCCGGCCTCATGAGACTGACATGCAGCTCTCAAAAGAGGCACGTTCGGATTCAAAAGACTTCAACAAGAGAGGGAGAAAGAGAGCCAGGGGAAGAGTGAGCAAGGAAGAGAGAGAGGAGAAAGGGAGAAAAAGCTCTCCCTTCACCACAGGACTGCTCTTACTGAGATAAGCGCGAGGAGCCACCGGGTGAACCATCACCCAGACCACGAGCAGGACCAGAGTGAGAGGAAGGAGAGAAAACAGGATGAAAGGAAAGAAGGAAATATGCCCGGAATGAATGAATGCAGGTGGGCATGAGGGAAGGTGCCCATGTTTGATGTCCATGTATATCAATATCTCTTATTTCCTTCACTGAGACTGCACTGGAGAGATTGTAAAGAGCTCAAAAAAGCCACAGAACAAAGACGGGTTCCCTGGCTGAGGAACAAAGAGGCAAGCATAGCCCAGCTCATTTCATGTCTTTTAAGGCTTTTTCATAGGCTTCTTGACATGTCTTCGATCAGGCGAGAGCAAGGAGAGAAACACATCCACACCTTGAGCAGCACTCAAAAGCCAGTGGAACTTGGAAAAAAACTCAAGATCTATGGAAGAAGCTGAATTGAGACCCTCATGGTGGCTGGCAACCTCTTCGGTGACTTTCTGCCTCACTTTTAAAAGTGTGTTTTGGCCAAGATAGAGATGTTAAAGAAGAGGTCCACACACAAACACAAACATACACACACACACACACACACACACACACACACTCACACACACACACACACACTCACACACACTCACACACACTCACACACACTCACACAC
The DNA here is from genome assembly GCF_024679245.1 of Pseudorasbora parva. NCBI lineage: Eukaryota > Metazoa > Chordata > Actinopteri > Cypriniformes > Gobionidae > Pseudorasbora > Pseudorasbora parva. Next base: position 14,391,391 of record NC_090195.1, on the reverse strand, counting down.
ACTCACACACACACACACACACACACACACACACACACACACACACACACACACACACACACACACACACACACACAGTCAGTATGGGCTAAGTGTGTAAGACACCCCTGTGGGCTTTCAAATCATCCAAAGCAGAAAGAACAAGGACTTCAAACCACTTACTGGGGTAGACTTTTACATTTTCTGAAGCAAACATGAGTGGTCTTGCCTGTGCAAAACTCTCTGCCAAAGCGGGTAGTGAGTGGCTGCCAGGTTGCTATCCGGCTAAACACTAAAATAAATAATAATAAATAATTTTAAAGTAAATTAACATTGTAATGTACAGTATGAAAACTGGAAATTCATACTGAGATTTGCTAGATTTAATTTAGCAATTAAAAATGTCCTTAAAATGAGTGGTTGATGACAGCAAAGTATTCTAAATGTAAAAGGATATAGGGGAAATTAGTATGTATGCACAATTAAATATATACAGTGGCAAGAAAAACCTTTTCTTGCAGAATCTGTGAAAATGTGAATAATTGTTACAAAATAAGAGTTCATACAAACTGCCTGTTATGTTTAATTTAGTACTGTCTTGAATAAGACATTTTACATAAATGAAGTTTACATAAAGTCCACAAGTCAAAACAATGGCTGAATTTACCCTGTTCAAAAGTTTATGAACCCTTACTTCATAAACTTTATTTTTTTTTTAATTAAATGTATACTGTGTCATTACCTGAATTTGTTTTGTGAGGGTTGTTCATGAGTCCCTTGTTTGTCCTGAGCTGATAAACTGAACGTTCTTCAGAAAAAATCCTCCAGGACATGCAAAATCTTCAGTTTTCCAGCATCTTTTGCATATTTGAAGCTAACAGTACTAAATAAAAAAAGTAACATGCATTATGTATGATCTCTCTTATTTTGTACAAATTTTTTCCCCTCACATTTTCTGCAAGGGGTTCACAAACTTTTTCTTGCCATTGACTGTAATGAACTGACCATAAATAATTGAAAACTCTTTTAATAACCAAGTAGTGACAAAAGTTTGCGTTTTCAAGCCCCCAAAACGCTGTTGTCATGTAAATCAATGACCAAAAAGCTAAAAGTTTCCATTTATTTAAAAAGTGTAGTGTAAACTGCACCAAAAGGTTCTTTATTTGCCTTGATGGTTCCATAAAGAAGCTTTAACATCCATGGAACGATTTTTATTCCACAAAACATTCTTTATAGTGGATAAATTATTTTGATTTTTAAAGGGGGGATGAATTGAGAAATCATCTTTCCCTTGAGCTTGTGATATATAAAAGGTCATGGTAATATAAGAACATCCTGTAAGTTAGCCCCGCCCATCCACTCATGGAGCTATTTGGTCGATCACTAGCCAGCAGCAATAAACATAAGGAAGAAGATAAGATATTGTGGAAGAACACAGTCGCTGCATAAGCTTCCTTTGGACAATAATATTAGGGATGTGTAATACTTCATTTACTTCTAATGAAGTTCCAGCTCACGCTTCATTTCACTGCAGAATCATTTTTAAACAAGCTTAAATGCTGGCTTTGCAGACACAATTTTGTGCCTTTCTATATTGGATCCGACAGGAATGGTGCAACAAACTTATGTGAGCAAAACTTATTTTTTATATGTAGTTATAGTAGTCCAGGGTCTGTGTGTTTTCCAGACATACCAAAATGTATTTCCGTCGGCAGAAATTCTTTCTTGATCTGGTTGTGCACGTGTGTGTGTGTGTGTGTGTGTGTGTGTGTGTGTTCGCACTTATGTCGACCTATCGTGTGGGCCATGTAATACCGAAATAATATTCCAATCAATCATGGGTGGATGAGAAATATTAATTTTGTTTGTTTGATAAAGACGTTTACGAGCCATGTGGTCGAGAGAATCATTGCAGTTGCCGCTTTAATAATCTCTCCCTCATGTGATTTGACAGCAGCCTAAAACAGCGGAGTTGAAGCTTATTAAATATGCAAATCTTATCCAATCCTAGACGTGGGCGTTTACTTCCAAGTCACGCCAATAAAAACCCAGCGTTCAGGAGACAGCCTCAAAACCAGTGTAGAAAATAGCCTATTACTTTTTAGTTACGATGTTTTTGAATGTAAAAACCACACGAACATCATTAGTTGACCTCAGACAACAGTATAATAAAAGGAAAAAAAGCCAGTTCATGACACCTTTAAAACGTGCCTCACACTCAGAAAAAAAGTGTTATTTTACTAAATGTATACTGAAAGATTCTTTGGGGAACCAAATGTTTTCTTCTTCTTTCAGAACCTTTATTTTTGGTGGTGTACATTAAATTATTTACAAAACTAACAGCCTAAGTTTCGTCAAGTGGCACAATTTTAGTAAATGTGAGATGAGTTACACTTTGTCAAAACTGTATAGTACAAGCAACAGTAAAAAGTTTCTTACACAATGAGATTTTAATTGAACTAAATGATGATTTATTGATTTATCATTTAAAGTGCAATTTCACGTGATCAGAAACAAATAAACGGATGCTGCACCCTTGAAATTAACCTTATCTTTCAGATTTCTGTTTTAATATTCACAATGCGTGGGGGAAAAAATAAAGATGTTTTTTTAGCCAATTAAAAAGTTCTTTAATTGCTTCTGGTAGGCCTGTTCGTCTTGGCTCATTAATTGCTTGACTTGGCATAGATTTTGATCTGAATTTCACAGCATGCGCAGACAGAGAGGAACTGTGTCACAAGACAAGGGAAAGGAATAAAAAGCACAACAGCGTTGAAAGATGAAGAAAAAAAAAGTGCGCAAGAGTGAGCGAGTCTAGTGGTACCATTCCCAGAGGAAAGCTAAAGCGAATGGCTCTCGCTTTCATCTCTCGGTCTCCTTATATGGCCTCTCTCCATCACCGATAACATCTGTCAATAACAGACACTCGACATCATGTCACAACCATTATGACATCAATCACTTACTATGAAATCATCCATCAGCTCCACTCCAGACTGCCTGCCTTGCCTTTTATTAAGCACAATATTCTGTGCATCTTCAAGGAGCAGCAAAGCTGATTGTGTTTTTAGATGTATTCCCTCTAGTGCCAAACAAATTCTAGTGTGAATGCAGAGAAAGAAAGAAACAAACACACACAGCTGGAGTGGAGTCTTCATTAAGGGGGTGATGATGTATGCTGGTGCAGCTGTAGGCTCTGGCTCATAACAGGAATCTATACACAAAGTCATTAGGAGAGCCCCCTATGCTCTCCCGCCCAATACGACACCCGCCATTTCACCAGTTACTCATAACTGGCTTTTTACAGTTTCTGAAGACAGCTTGAGTGGTGCTTACCTATGCAATAGTCGCCACTGCAGTGCTAGAGAAATGTGGTTGGTTGCCAGAGTGGCGTGTCGCAATATACTGGAATTGACTATAACTATGATATAGTCGCCAGAATACGTACTCGCCAGTGTGTTGAATTTTTGGATTCCGTAAAAAAGACGCAGTGTTTCTTAGACACTCCAGTCAAAAGGAAATTATGATCAATAGTATACTGTTTTTGTATGCTTTTGTACGATTATGGTTGCAAAATCTCTTTCTGCCGCCCTACACTCGTAGTAAGTAGACTGATGGAGTTCTTTGCCACTGTTGACTTTGCCTTGCTTGATTATGGTTTAAGAGTCACTTAAAGGAACACTCCACCGTTTTTTAGAAATAGGGCTTATTCAACATCTTTCCTTCATTTAGATACGTGGGCAAATGCATTTTTGTCTCAGTGCATGCATTGTTTTAGATTGGCAGGGTTACCGCTAGCTTAGCATAATGAATGGACTCAAATGTGGCCGGCTAGCATGTCCCGAGTAAAAGTTATCCAAAAAAAAAAAAAAAAAAACACCCAATTACTTCTTGTGGCCTGCGTATTCACAAAAAGTACAAATAGTGATGCAGATTAAGACTAGGCAATTTCCTAGACACACACACACACACACACACACACACACACACACACACACACACACACACACACACACACACACACACACACACACACTTTTTTCCTTTTCACAAAAGGTAATCTTGTTGCTTCATAACATTAAGGTTGAACCACTGGAGTCACATGGACTATTTAAATGTCTTCAAAACCTTCATGGGCCTTGAATGTAGTAATAACTTTACAGTCTACTGGGGGTCAGAACGCTTACGGATTTCATTAAATAATATCTTAAGTTATAAGGTTGGAGTTTGGAACCACATGAGGGTGAGCAATGATTGACAGAATTTTCATTTTCGGGTAAACTAACCTTTTAATTTTGCAAAATCAATACAGTTATTGTACTGAACTGAATCGACACTTAACTGGCTTGCACTGAATAATGACACTATTTTCATTGTAGAGCTGAATTTGAATTTGTCTCAGATGAAGTTTGCATCATTGATTATGTTGTTTTCCTGTTTATTCCTGTGAAGCTACTTGTAAAACAATCTGTATTGTATAAAGTGCTATATAAATAAAGGTGACTTGACTTGATTTCAAACGCCTGAGAACCTCTTCAACTCCTCAATGACAGAATTAACAGTGCCGGACCTTCAGACTGATGGCAGAAGGTCTGGACTCCATCACAGCTTTCATCGGTCAAGTACCGCCCAAGAGGATGTTTGACTGACATGTAACACAACTAATCAGTTAATTTTGTTCTGCATCATGTTTAGGGCTGTGAAAATGTAAAGTCGATGTCCCTACAATAACAGACCGGCGTGCAACTAATAAATGATTCATTCAAGAACATTGTTCAAGTTTACTGCAACAAATGGTGCTGTGAACTCCACATACTTTTGAAAACCCAGCGTTTAGTTGACCCTGATAAGCGCTCATTGTCAAGGTTGTAAACACGATGGCATACGTCACGGCATTTGTTTTCTAGGCGGACCTCCTGTAGAATTCAACCAATCAGATGAAGACTTCGAAACTCCTGAAGTGTTTGCAGAAAAGTGTGCCATATGCATCAGACGTTCAGCAAACTCTCAAGAGTCTGGGGTTGAGACTAGTAGGAATGTTAGACACCTCATAAGAGATAGTTCCCCCATTCTTCAAACGCTTCTCAGATTGTTCCCTAGATTCAGCATGGATTGAGTGCCTCCTTTAGTCTAGGTCTTTGGGTTTTATAGCTCACTTCTCAACAAGCCACATGATTTGGAAAAAGGGCACAAAACTCAGTTTGTGTTTGATGGAGGCTTCCTCAAAGCAGCGGGTATGGGTCTTTTACAACATAATGGGCCTGCCGAACAGAAAAAAATGCTAGCATCAGCCTTGTGTCCTCCCTTTGTCAGACAAACATGCAAGAGTGCCCAGATTTATGGAAATTGTCTATCTCTCTTTTTGGCAGCAGGACTAGCCTTATCTGGAGTCAGCCACTATCTACTGTTTGGAATAGATAAGCTTGCATTTACATTTCTAATGAGATTGAGCATGTCCCAGCGTGCTCGCCGTAGATGCATGTTCCGCTCAGCTGGGGAGGAAGCGGTCATGGGTAGGGGGGCAGGAGGGTCACTACTGGATGCGGGACCCCACTGAGACATTATCCCTGACAGAAGGAAAGCTGGACCATACTGTCAGAATTCACAGACAAACACACATTTTTCCTCTCTCGCTGTCTGCTTTCCCCTCTGGCCCCTAACCAAAAACTGTAATCACATTTCTCAGCTTGCACGATCTTTGGCAGAGGAGGACTGCTGGAGATTACACAAGCTTCTGCACAGCAGGAAAAGACTCATGATGTTATGACTCTATCAATACTGCTGACAGCAAACTCATAATATGACCTGAAAACTGGATTTCAGCGACTGGGACTTTTGATTCCACGACAGCAATGTATGAAGACCTTCATTCTGTCATCTGCATGTTCTCATGCCAATAAACTTAAGAGATGATGATATGAGCAAATAAACTGCAAGCTTTAGTTTGGAATTTGAGCAGGTGCTTTCTTATCCAAAGATGCTTAAAAGACAAGACCCAAGACCCCATGAAATCTAGCTTTGTGGCCTTAGGGCCATGTCTATTTTTAAAAGCTTGGAGAGCATTAGCTTCAATATTAAAGCGTATTAAAGCTCTCAGGTTGACTAAAACTACACTTTTTTTAAAAACGTTACATCCTGAAAGTTCTGTCATAGATGGCACAGGCTGACTTAACTCAATCTGCTTGCAATCACATTATTCTCAATAGGGCACGGCTGATTGGTTCCTGCTGTTTAAGTACCCAGTGAGCTTGCTGCTCAACCTTCAAATACTTGGTCAGAATTTGAGGTAGCACTTGCAGCACACTTTCAGAAACCCTGCACCTTCCCCAGCTCCACCTGTAGAGTGGTGCTTTAAAGTTTGTGAACTCCTTGCAGAATTTGTGAAAATAAGAGTGATCATACAAAATACATGTTATTTTTTATTTAGTACTGTACTGAATAGGGATGGGTACCGAAATCCGGTATTAAATGGGCCCCGAGGTTGAATTTTGAAAGACCGTTGTATCGATAAGCTCGGCCGTTATCGGTTCTGCTTTCGGTAATTTTGAAAATACACGTGACGAGAGAGAGAGAGAGAGAGAGAGAGAGAGAGAGAGAGAGAGAGAGAGAGAGAGAGAGAGAGAGAGAGAGAGAGAGAGAGAGAGAGAGAGAGAGAGAGAGAGAGAGAGAGAGAGAGAGAGAGAGAGAGAGAGAGAGAGAGAGAGAGAGAGCAAAACGACAGCCCTAATGAGTGATGACGGAGGACAGAACTAAACATTCAAACATAGCCTGGTTATACTTTACACTAGATTGTGATAATGTGATTTTATTTTAGATTTTGGCTTCTTTGGCAAAGATTTTGGCTTTAGATTTTGGAAAAGAATATAATTTTAATATTTATGTCTAGCGCAACTTAATTCCCTTTGCAGCAGTAGCCTACGCTGTCATTTCTCCCTATAACTCAAACGTAATGACAGAACCAGCACGATCGGTGATTGTTGTAAAATACAGTCTAGCAACTGCTGGTAAATTGTGGGATGCGTTTAATAATAAAAAGAGCGATTAAAAGCACAAAAATGTGCGCAAAAGATTGTTCCCAAGTCGGCGCGCGCTTCGAAACAGCCCGCAACGAGACGATCAAATTACACTTTCGGTTTCACACTCGCGTCTAAACGATCAAATGTACACAAACATCTATGTCAAAATGACCGGCTTGGAGAGTCTCTTAAACACAGTTTGTGTCTAAAATATATGTATATAAATATATAAAATATAAAATATAAAAGGATAGTTGGGAGAAAATGTAGTGCATCTGCCTATTATCAGTCGCCTATAGATCTGCACATCTGTCTTAAAGAGGCAGCAGTTCATTTTTTGTACAGTATTTTTTTACATAAAAGGAATGTTAATAAATGAGAAAAAATATACATTTTAATATACAATTATAAATATAAACAAAACATAAATGTACATATATAGATACATTACATTTAAATTCATTTCCAAATACACTTTTAATTTATATTAAGTAAGATGAATAACTGCTTTTTAATTAGAATGAACTGAAAAATTCAGTTCTAAATATCTGCACATACTATTAGCCTAATCAGATTCATACCAGTCATTTAACCAAGTTGCGGTGTGAAAGATTAACAGCAATAAAGCTCCATGTGAATCAGAGCCATGACTGTGATAAATGACGTGTGGATATTTCACCCTACCGCCCAACTTTAGGATAAGTTACACATGCGAATTAGCATAGAGCGAAAAAGTAATAAGACTCATGTTTTTTTTCCCTGTGTGATGAATCACTGAGTTGAAACATGAGTGAATGATGATCTTCTTCACATCAGCGAGATGCGATCAGCAGACCCCAGAAAAGAAGAGTTACTAATGAGAGAGAGTCAGAGAGGCCGTTCAGCTACATTACTGCAGAGAAAAGAGGACTTTTAGCCTCTTTCAGGCCATTAAACAACATTCTATGAAAGGGGTCTGCAGTTTTCAAATTGGTCCCATAATCACCCCAGTAATAGCCCATGGAATAAAGTGTGCTAGGAAAGGCACTTTGTCCCTCACTCAAGTGTGTTGAACCTGAAAATACCACCAGCTAATTATATAATGACCACATTTATTGTCAACAGCATAAAAGACAGAAGCGGAGTTTCGTTTTTAGCAAAGTTTGACTACTGTGTTCTACAACACAGCAAATATTTCTGTCATAAACAGTCACACACCAGCTAACACAGCAGGAGAAGGTACAGGCCAATGAACTGCTTTAATGAACTGTAAATGCCCTTCTGAAGAAACTAAAAGCATGTAGAGGGCTCATATCATGAATTTTTATCATTCTAGTTTCCCAAGGGGGCCATTTACAAACGTAGTCAAGATTATACCAAAACACTTTCAACATTTTTGAGTAAAAGAGATAGTAAAAAGCACTTAGAAATACATTTACAATATTTATAATATATGTTTTTGGTGAGTTGATGATCTCTGTATGATGATCTCAAATGCTAGGATACTAACTGAAGTCCTTCAGCCAAATAAATGGACATAAAAGGTCAATTCCACTTCCCTCATGCCTCAGCGTACAGGAATTATGCGCGTTTGCTCAATTGTGTGCAGTCATGCAGGAACATTTCTTTTTGCTTGAGCCTGTGTGCATAAAAATCATTAAATTCAACGGTCATCTTCATGTTTGAACACCATTTGAAGGTAAGCAGAGACTCTGAATGGGTTTGACCGGTGAGCTGGCAGGCTATGATTCTCTTTAGAGAACACAATCAGAGCAGCCGCTAAATGCCAATGCATCAGTGTGAGTGTGAAGTCCAGTAACAGCCAGAGGCCGCTGCAGTCGCTCTTCATCTCTTTCTATCAACTATACTTTATTCTCTAACAAGTCCTCTGCTGTAACTCAATCTTCTGCCTTCAATAATTCACCATCTCTCAGGTCATTATATGAAGTCAGCTAATTAACACTGATGCAAGTGTAATTCTATGGGTCGACTGCTGTAGATAGAACAGGACAGAAAAAGGTCCTAAACGGCATTTGCCTCATTTAAGGTTAAGTGTGTAATTACTACATTAAAATGATTTCACCTATCACAGCTTAAAATGCTGTGTAAGCCATTCTATTCCCGAAATAGACCAGTCTTTGACAGACAGTCACTCGCATATACGACTAAATCTTCACTCTGGGTGACTCTGTACTATTTAATTCAGCTCAATGGCTGCTCAGTGTACCTGTATTTGACGTACAGTAAACTCCAGTGTAAAGGCCCACAACTCACCGGCACTTTCCTGAGAGCTCCGTTTCTCACACACGCGTTAAGAGAGAGAGAACGCGCGAGTCTAACATATCACGCAGAATCAACACGTTACATGTAAACGATATTCTTTGTAGTATTTTCCAGTAAAAATAAGTACATTTGGAATTATTCCGCTATTAAGAACAAGCAGAAGATATGCCGGTTTGTCTTGTAGTGGGCGGAACTAATGCACAAACGGCTATCATTGGCTGGCGCTCATCTATTACCGTCCTTGCTTTGATTTTAGCAAATCAGTTTGCCCGAACGCTGACAACACGATTAATATGAAGCCACTAGCTCATCAAACCTTAGTTCATTGTATATTATTATTATTAGTAGAACTAGTAGTAATGTAAGGTTAAATAAATGTATTATTATATGATAAAAGATTTATGTATAAATGTGAGACAGTTGGTTAAAGTCTGGAATCTGTGTTTTTGTTCAAAAGTTATTTGAAAATGTCCCGATAAATTTACTCATCCCCATCTCATCCAAGATGTTCATGTCTTTCTTTCTTATGTCTGTCTTTCTAAGTATTTTGAGGAAAACATTACAGGATTTTTCTATACATAATGCATTTCTATGGCAAGGACCTATTGAAGGTCCAAATCAATGCAGTTTTAAAGGACTTCGAAAGGCTTCAATGCACGATCCCAGCTGAGGAATAGGGTCTTTTCTGGCAAAACCTAAAATAAAAAAGTTTTAATTATATACTAAATTGCTCATCTTGCACTGCTCTGCAGTGCCCCACGGATTACACAATAATGTCAGAAAGGTCACACTAGACATAGGCAGAAGTATGGACCATGTTTGCAATGCGAATGTGCAAAAACTATACAAACGGCCTTTAGGTAAAACACCAATGTTAGATGATTTTGAAGCTGGAGATGGAGTGTTTTTCCACCTACGTCTAGCACTACCTCTCCGACGTGATTACGCAATCTGTGGCATGTCGGAGAGTAGCGCAAGATGAGCAAATTAGGTTAAAAAGTATAGGTTAAAAGTATATGTTTTTTTTAATGATCAAATGTTTCCCTATTCCCTAGACCCTATTCCTCGTCTGGGATTGAGCAGAGCCTCCTTAGCCCTCCAAAGCCCTCTAAAAACTGCATTTATTTGGACCTTCAACCCATTGGTTGCCATCAATGTCCATTATGTGGTGAAAAATCCTGGAATGTTTTCCTCAAAAAAAGTTTTTTCTTTTCTACTGAAGAAAGAGAGACACTGACATCTTGGAGATGGCGGTGAGTAAAATTTCAGGAAATCTTTATTTTAAAGTAAAATAATCATGTTCAGTTAAAATGACATATGCATTAATACATGGTTCAGAGTTTTATTTCTAATTACTAAAGTTAAATCATTAAATAGTGCTTGATTATAATAGCATAATAGAAAGTTTGATTGGCTGTTGTTAAGTGTATGTTCAGATACATAAAAAGCTGTGCCATTTTACAAAGATAAGCTGGTGAGTAAACTAAAATATTTGACAGACAGGCAGGCAGCCAGGCATACAGATAGACAGACGGATAGAAAGACAGATAGACAGATGTGGAGGGCTGAGCTCAAGCTGGCTGGGTAAATAGCAGCACTAATAGAGAAGGGAGGCTCCTGCATAGCAAGTGCAGGATTAGAACTGAATGAACTCATCAAATTCTTCTAACTTGAGGTTTGTTCAGCTGGATTATAAAGCTTCTGATTAACCTTAGATTCTATGTGCAAGATAAAGTTCAACCTTTGAGGAGCTGAACTTCATTTGTCTGTCTATATGCTAAATCAAACAAGTGCCAGATTCAGAGATGCTGATAAAGTGTCTGACCTAGGAATACAATGCCTTTAATGAGTCATTTCTCCAGGATATTACACACTGTCCCCAATTAGTGGGGCCAGCTGAGTTCTACACATTGATCAGAGGGATTTGCTGACCTTGTCAAATCGGTTGTTTTAGTGGAGTTTCACTGTGGACCTGAACTTGAAGACGCTTTAATAAATGCCTTACGTGATCCTTCTATCTGCCTGATTCAATATCCCCAACATGAGGGACCAACCAGAGCTTCAGCTTATCTTGTGGTTCGTTAGAGCTGATCTGGCTAATTTCACACACATTGAATGCAGCTCATTCAAACAAAACACAATAAAACACAACACAACACAAAACCACACAACAGAAAACAAAACCAGAAAATGAAACAACAAAACATAAAAAACAAAAAACAAAACACAACAGAAAACAAAACCACAAAACACAACAGAAAACGAAAACGAAACCACAAAACACAACAGAAAACAAAACCACAAAACACAACAGAAAACAAAACCACAAAACACAACAGAAAATGAAACCGCAAAACACAACAGAAAACGAAACCACAAACCACAACAGAAAACGAAACCACAAACCACAACAGAAAACGAAACCACAAAACACAACAGAAAACGAAACCACAAAACGAAACCACAAAACACAACAGAAAACGAAACCACAAAACAACAGAAAACAAAACCACAAAACAACAGAAAACAAAACCACAAAACAACAGAAAACAAAACCACAAAACAACAGAAAACGAAACCACAAAACACAACAGAAAACAAAACAAAACAACACAAAACAAAACAACAAAGAAAACTAAACCAAACCCTATACAAAACCAACGATTATTAGACTTTTTTTCATTAACACATTTTTTAAATAAGAACATTAAACTTTTTATAATGCGAAATGAATGATATATTCAAAGTATTTACACATCATGGTAATTTATATTAATTTACCAGAATAAATGTATTTATCAAAATAAATGTATTTTGATAAATACATTTATTTTGATAAATAATATAAAAATAAATTAGGGGGAAATATGTTTTTCACAAACTGTGTTGAAGTTTTTCCAGAGTTACAGTTTTTGTTTGTTTGTTTGTTTGTTTGTTTATTTGTTTATTTATTTATTTATTTATTATTTTCATTTATTAATTAATTTATTTATTTATTTATTGTATTAAATGTCCATTTATAGCTATACTTTGTAATTTTTTGGGCCTGGTAGCCATGGTTTTTAAAAATAGTTTGTGTTTTCCTTATTTAAAATATATTTTCATTTTTTTGTGACTTGGACATGCACTGCACTGCACCTGTGACCAATGTGTTTTAAAAAGATTTGATTTACACAATTCAATAACAAGCAGAAAAATTGTCCTCAGATGACTATCAACTCCATCCACAAACATCAAACCAATCTCTTGAAAATTGACCAGCGGTTCGTCCCTCCTTTTGAAACAACCCAATGTTCCTAACAGGTCCAGTTAGTGTGCAGACTGTATGTGGCATTTGGCATTTGACCACATGTGATGGGCTTGATGCTCGTGATGCTTGGGAGAGCACATGGGAGATTTGATGACACACACACTGGGTCCTTCTCATTAGCTGCAGAGACGGCGTACACAGAGAAACTGCTGACCGCTGAGGGCTTTTACAAATGCTGACATGTGGCCCCGTAAGTGACCTCATGGTTCAACGAGAGCTTGCATGTGGCGTACACACAAACACACTTTCTAACCAATATGCCCAGTGATCCCCTAAAGAAAGAAAAAAAAAATCAATGTTGTGTTTCACAGGCCACTGCAAGCTAATGAAAGTCATTCATTACACCAGCCAGCTACCAAAACACTTTACACTACCTCTAAACGCTTTATACCAAACCATCTATTAGCTTCTTTATTCCCTTTCCTCTCATCACATGTAAATGATTGTTTTAGACACAATAGAGCATTCATTTAGAGGTCAAGTTCACTCCTCTTCCTCCATTACAGCAAATTTTTTTCCCTGTGATTTGCATATTAATGGCAACCTTATCTACTCATCTGCACTTGCTTGTTTGGCCCAAGTAATGGAATCTCATCATGTCCAGTAGAATCCACCTAAACCGTTTCAATAAAAAAAAGGACAAATCTGCCAATACATATCAAAACAATATCTGCATTATTTGTCTTTTACTAATGAACAAATTTACCAAATTGATCTGGCATAACTGATCTCACCACTGTTCCTTCTTTGGACCACTTTTAATAGTTAATGGCCACTGCAGACCAGGAACACCCCACAAGAGCTGCAGTTTTGGAGATGCTCTGACCCAGTCGTCTAGCATAACAATTTGCCCCTTGTCAAACTTGCTCAAATCCTGACGCTTGCCCATTTTTCCTGCTTCTAACACATAATGTTCATTTGCTGCCTAATATATGTGATGAAGAGAAAATCAGTGTTATTCACTTCACCATAATGTTATGCCTGATTTTTTCCCCCCACTGTCACTTTGGATCAACTTAATGAATCGATTGCTGAAGAGTATTTTCAGTACCATTTTCCTGGATTTTAAACTTGCAATGTAAGAAATTTATGCAAAATGTACACAAATACAAAAAGTAGCATGGATAATATTAATAATAATAATATAAAATCCAATGCATGTTTCATGCTCAATTAATACTACTTGTCATTGTCTGTCTTTGGCATAGGCATAACTGAAGCATAATTGAAAATCAAGGCTTGGTTCTATTGGAAGTGCTTTGATGACATAATTTCTCATAATGCCATTCTATAAGAGTGCTAGTGTTGTCAAAAATATCGATATTTCGATATATATCGATACTGGAATATCTGAAACGATACGATTCTCAGTTTTTACAGTATCGATATCAGCTGCGCTCTCCTCTCTGACCGTCAGCGAGTTGACACACACACACCGGCATATTCTCACTCAGCCCGGTTAACCTCTGAGCACGGCGAACGCGCGTTCTGCTGGACTTTTTCCTCATGACAGTGTGTTTGTGTTAGTATTAGTGTGTGATCGGTCTGAATTTCGCGCGGGATTGCACATAAATTAATTCTACTAATCCCCGCAGATTTCGTGCTCCACATCTGAAGCGCACACACACATAGCCTACCGTAATAAAGCCGCCTCTGACATGATACAAGTGCAAACATTTGCTTCCTCTTCCAGCTTATTATTGGTCAAATACACTCAAAGAATTATCAGTGCACATCTGGAAGAGTATTAACGTAAACACAGTCGCAAACAGTTCAGGAAGAACGAGTAACAGGAACAGTGTTTAGGATCCGTGCGTCTGTTAGTCTTAAAGGGACCGCAGTCATTTGCTATTCAAACTACAAAAAGACAAACGATCAATCTGCTCTCTTATTTTTTTACGGTCTATGCTCTTGACTGATCAACTTGTGTAACTTTAACAGTTTCATCTGTACGCTATTGAATTTTTTTTACAAAGAACATTATCCAATGTTGTTTTAAATGTAATTACTATGCATTTTTTTAATTCAGTTTCTTATCTGAATGTTAGACCTACCTGAAAAAATAAAGCAGTCTGTTTAATTTGTATCTTCTAATCTATTGCATTTATTTGTGCTATTGTTTGTAATCTGTTTATTTGTTCTTATTTTATTACTGTTTACTCGTATTTTAAATTCAATTTACCATTAGAAATCAAGCTTTCTTGTGCTGTGTGTAAGCTATTGCAACACAATTACCCCATTGTAAAAAATACATTGAGATAGCAAAAATTTGTGAGATAATTTTAATAGTAATTGATCAATTGATCAATAATTGTTCAAATCAAAACGATGCCCAACCCTAAGGAACATGCTGGCCACATTAATTTTTAGTAAAAAATAACAATGAATAATAAGTTCTGTTGTCATATTAAGCATCTTATCTTATTTATTTATTTATTTATTTTTTTACTGTGGTATCGATTTAGTATCGATATATCGATATTTTAGTCTGATATCGTATCGAAGTTATAATTTTGGTATCGTGACAACACTAAAGAGTGCATAATTCTGTTCAGTCATACTGGTCCCTTATGCGCACAGGCTCTAAGAGGCTTATTATGGCATTATAAAGTAAAACCTTCAAAACGTCCTTCCTGTCCGTTTCTTCCCAGTTGATACGGCATCCATTGCTTCAGTCTGGGTAAATTCTTAACAATAATACATAACCACAGTACCACAATAATGAATAATCTACTTAAATTGATAAATTGAAATATTTCCCACCATTGAATCCTGGTCTAATAGCAAAGACACACAAGTTTAGTATCACTGGCAATGGACAGAAGCAAATAACACAAGCATACCGTGACATCCTTGATCCGAAAATGAGACTTAAATTTCAACTAAACGAATGTTCAAGGAAATCTCCCGATAATTTAGTTTTTGTCCTTCCACTTCTCTCCTGTTTGCAGTCACATGGTCTTTAGGATAATGACTTCCACTGGCTTACATTTTATGCACAACCTTTGCCGTTTAAAAGATACGCGCAGAACTTCAGCTGAAGCAAAATGGACAGTCATGCTTTCAGGCGAAGCAATTCACCACGGTACATTATTGCGCTGGAGCGTTGACTGGCAACCCATTATCCAATTTGAATAATAACACATTGCCTTCAGCCCGAGAGCTACGGAAGTCTCGGCTCTAAAAATATAGCATAGAATAGAAAGGAACAGGCAGAAATAGTGTGAAAGAGCTTTGCCTTAATGTCCTCTCTGTAGGTTACAGCAGCCGTTTAGAGAAGAGAGACCTGAAGAGGCCCACCCGCACACACACACACACACACACACACACGACGCACCCCTAACTGGGACGGCAGATGCTCAGCGGGAAAGATGCTGAATGGAACTAATCGTGCACACACACACACAATCAAACAAACAAACAAACAAACAAGAGGTTAAATATGCTCTGCAGCGAAAGAGAGAATTTAAGAAGCGCTTTATTAATGCAAAGGTAACAATGCTTTTATAAATGCAACCTCTTTCAATGTGACAATTCATCCTTGCACATTGGGAAATTAAGTTGTTTTTGGCTTCATATTAATGGATGGTCTTGCAAATTTGCATAGACAAAGGTTATATCTATAATAGCCTGTCTAAGAATTAAATAATTAAAATGGAATTTGACCATTTCACATTTTTGTGACTTTCACAATTGTATACAGTATCGTAGAATTTATACTTTATTTCTCACAATTGTGACTATATCTAGTAATTGTTACATCACACAAGTATGACTTTTTCTCAGAATTGCGACTAGGTCTCAGAATCTCTTTATTTCTCACAATAGGACTTATTTTAAACTTATTTCATGATTGTGAGTTGTAAATTTTACTCTGAAGTGGAAACAGGTTTTAACAGATCTCTGTACCTTCAAGCATTCAGACTTAAATTTAGTTAAAAAGCCTCAGGTTGACTTTAATACGCAGTGAGCGAGAGGAATTTTGGGTGGAAAATGTAAATGCACAGAGAGCTGAAACCTTTGGGGGAAATGGCCACATAGAGAACACATAGTCAGACATGTTATTCAGAGATGACCTTTCACTAAACACTGCCTGCTGTTCCCCAGGCACTGAGAGAAAAGATGGAAGAAAAAAAAAGAGAGGAAGTGAAGCTAGAAAGACAGAGCCACTGCATCAATACACACATTCAAAACTTAATACAAATAATGAGGATGTTCAGATTGCCTCCATACTCACATATGTGCACTAAATGACCCATATTCTAATACTGTAAGCAGTCAAACTACTAAACCAAATGATGCGCCATTTGGATGAAGGCATCATTTAGAGCCAGGGCTAATTTCTCAATGTCAAGATGCCTAATGTACCTAGACAGCATTTTGGAACCAACTTATTTTAATTTGGCTAGTTCCACACACACTTACTCGGGACATGCCTAAGATGCTCAAAAATGGTTGTTTTCTATAAAGATGCCCATGATGGCTTAAAATGCTGTGTTCTCATGCAACCAGGGGGCGGGACCCACTAAGGGGCCTCAGTACACATCCTATGAGACCAAGAGATGGATTAACCTGTTAACAGAAGTGTTTTAATGATCCAATATTTTAGTAATCATTATAAATTAGTTATTCAAAAGATAAAACACTCAAAATTCATCATGTGAAAACAGTCAATGGGAACAGACATTGCGATATGATGGAAGCGGTCCTTTAACATGAAGCGGGGACCTCCCCCTACTGGGCGGTGTCGTTTAATCATGGAAAAATTACTGCACTGTGACCTCTAGCGGCAAAAAACTTACATATTGTGGCTTTAACAGTTAAAAAAAAAGTTTTAAAATAAGGCAAAACAAGCTTTAAATGAAACTAAACAGCTCAAATTAAGATGTGAAGAGACATACTATTTCTTTTTAATTTGCTCCCTCAAAAACTCTTATTTATTTAAAGTTAGGGTAGGCAATTTCAGAGCAACTAGCAATAGCAAGCTAGCTTTGAAAGCATTAGATCCCAACCTCCCTTAAGAGCATCTCCAAAGCCACGCCATACAGCAATTCTGCAAAGTGCCATGAGACTGTGTTAAATTACTCATATCTGAAACCATAATATTACAATAATAATGAACGTAAACAACTTACAGAGCTTGTGCGCCACCTGACTGCTGCAGATTCATTTAGGGGTTGATAGTGATGCCATAGAAAACATAAATCTGAGTCTGAGCACTTGAACAGCTCCGGTGGAATATCACAGGCTGCCATCTTGTAATTGCGGTTACGACGTGGCGTAAATGCAGCATAAGTGTGGAACTTTCAAAGCAATCTGAGCTACAGTAGCTCATCTGTTTGATCGGACAACAGGCCAGCCTTCGCTCCCCTCGTGCATCATTGAGCCTTGGCCGCCTATGACCCTTCTGCCGGTTTCCCACTGTTCCTTCCTTGGCCCAGTTTTGATAGATACTGACCATTGCTGACTGGGAACACCCCACAAGAGCTGCAGCTTTGGAGATGCCCTGACCCAGTTGTCGAGCCATCACAATTTGGCCCTTGTCAAACTCGCTCAAATCCTAACACCTGCCCATTTTTCCTGCTGCTAACACAAAGTTATCCATCATGATATATTACTATATTATCTATATCACTGTATATACTATATTAATATATCACTCCTAGTTTAGAGTCAAAAATTGGATGCGCCAATGTCCAAAAATGCTGTCTAGGTAGGCAGCTCACTCATTTTAAAGACAGCCACTGTCTAAAATGCTCGAAAAGAGAGCTGATAGGAGGCAGCAGTTGATTGAGAGAAGCAGGTCTATCTCACTTCCTGATGTCTGCTATCTCTCCTAAGAGATATTACCTAATGCTCAGCATCAAGACATTAACTGTCAAATGGAAGCGATGTCTCCTGACAGAATAAAGACTAAAAGGTTATTCAGTCAGAATATTTTACCATCCAACCTAAGAGAGAAGAGAGTTGTAAGAGACAGGTGCTAAACATTTAGTTAAATTTACTTGTGAACGTGTTAAAAACATATAAACTCAGAAATAGGTTTTGCTACAGGAGAGATCAAAATTGAACCAATCCAAAATAGAAGAAAACATGACACCACAGAAGAAGGGGAAAAAAACGGGGTATGTGAGTGTGTAATCACGTTATTGGGCAGGACGTGTTCCAGATAGCCGTGAACCAGACTGATTCAGTGCCAGAGAGTGACTGGATTTACAGCAGTAACACATTAACACACATGAATCACACTCAATGTTTACTCAACTCTGTATGCTGCTACTGAAAACACATGCAAAAAAGAACATTTTAATGTGCACCCAGTTTTGGTTTGCAGCCAAGAGTTTTCCAATTATACATGATATCAAGTTTAAAGTCAAATTTCATAAAATGTCTCAAATGCATTTTTATGCTTTGTGACAAATTTAGACGAAACATTCCAGCTTATTTCACGCTCAGAAAATAACCGACTTAAAGTCCATCCTGCAGTACAACAAAACTACCCAGCTTTCACACTCATCTTCACACACTTCGCCACTCATACAGTAAACCTTATTTTTGGCTTTGTAGCAGTGTCTTTGCAAGTATACACCTCTCCCACAGTGAGTCGAGTCTCTTTATCAACTCTACCCAGAATTCCCAGGAGACTCATTTGACAATCAAGGCCGGTCTACTGTAATAGCATCTCCAGTCTTGCAAGCTGTCAGGCTGATAAGTCATTGCTAGAAGACACTGGCTCAGTGTCTTTGGCTCAAGTATAAAATCTAACAATATGCAACAGGTGATAGAAAGACACACAATATACACTCAAATAAAGATGAAAGACAAAACAATGTTCTAAAAAAATCTAACAAAAAAATCCTAAAAAAATAATGTCTGTTATCATTTCATAATAGTAACAGCTATAATACATTAAAGAATTCAAAATCTCAAACCTATATTTTATTGACAATAGAATTTAGATAACATATCAAATGTTGAAAGTGCATTCCAAATATTGGCTCTTTTTGGATTTCCTGAGCTACACATTCCAAAAAAGTTGAGACAGGCAGCAATAAGAGGCCGGAGAAGTTAAATGTACATATAAGGAACAGCTAGAGGACCAATTTGCAACTTATTAGGTCAATTAGCAACATGATTGGGTAAAAAAAGAGCCTCTCAGAGTGGCAGTCTCTCAGAAGTCAAGATGGGCAGAGGATCACCAATTCCCTCAATGCTGCAGCGGAAAATTAGAAGTTTTTTAGAAAAAATTGCAAAGTTATCTTTATCTATAGTGCATAATATCATCCAAAGATTCAGAGAATCTGGAACAATCTCTGTCCATAAGGGTCAAGGCTGGAAAGCCATACTGGAAGCCTGTGATCTTTGGGCCCTTAAGGCACTGCGTCACACACAGGAATGCTACTGTAATGGAAATCACAACATGGGCTCAGGAATACTTTCAGAAAACATTGTCAGTGAACACAATCCACAGTGTCATTCGCTGTTGCTGACTAAAACTTTATAGGTAAAAAAATAAGCCATATCTAAACATGAATGCGTGTGGCATGGGTAGCTTACACATCTGGAAAGTCACCATCAATGCTGAAACGTATATCCAAGTTCTAGAATAACATATGCTCCCATCCAGACGTCGTCTCTTTCAGGGAAGACCTTCCATTTTCCAATATGACAATGCCAGACGACATACTGCATCAATTACAACATCATGGCTGTGTAGAAGAAGGATCTGGGTACTGAAATGGCCAGCCTGCAGTCCAGATCTTTCACCCTTAGAAAACATTTGGCGCATCATAAAGAGGAAGATGTGACAAAGAAGACCTGAGACAACTTAGCAACTAGAATCCTGTATAAGACAAGAATGGGACAACATTCCTAAACTTGAGCAACTTGTCTCCTCAGTCCCCAGACGTTTGCAGACTTTAATAAAAAGAACATATGCCACACAGTGGTAAACATGGCCTTGTCTCAAATTATTATGTGTTGATGCCATTATTTTTTTTAAAAAAATGTAAAACTTATTTGTCCCTTAAAATTATAGATTTTCTCAGTTGAAACATTTGATATGTCATATGTTGTATTCTGAATAAAATATTGAAATTCAAAACTTCCACATCATAGCATTCTGTTTTTTATTCAAAAATCGTAGTGTCCCAACTTTATCGGAATCGTGTTTGTAAAATAAAATAAAATAAATGCATAAACGCTGTCTGCAACCCCCAAAAGCTTAATTTTCTTTATGCCATTTATGTTTTTTGAGGTAAAACATTATTAGAAAATACAATTGATGAAGACAGCCAGAAAACACAACACTTAGCATGTATATGAGGAGACCAAATTCACTTGAGTTCACATTAAATAATTACGATCTCCTCTTGTTAGTAGGAAAAAGAGGACTCAAACACAGCACAGCTTCATAGAAAGAGTTACTGATTGAGTATTGCATTTGTTCTGGAAAGTCAAATGTAACAGAAACCACAAACGGAGCAACGCCATAAGAGAACAGGTTTGAATGAGTGTTTTCACAGATGGCCACTGGAATCATCAGTTAAAATGAAGTCTTAATCAGCTGGATGTTGTGTAAATGCTTCACTTATGGCAAATGAAAAGGCCAAATCAATATTATATAGCAGAGTAACATTGTAGCTTTCTTCCCGTACAAGCTCTCAGTGGTAGTAACCTTGAGACTCTGAGCGCAGCAGGACTTCCTTTCTTTCTCACCCTGTCAATTTGAAAATATGACCAAGTTAAAGACTGATTCCTTTCAGATAAGACAACTGTGAATAGGGGATAAAAATGTGTGGCAAAAATGATAGACAGCATTCTCTTGGTTTAAACATGCACTGTCTTAACTAAGAGTTACTGTAAGAGAAACACACACTAATGAAAGAGCTCAGAGTGACAGACCTCCACTGGTTCTCCCTGAAACCAAAAAAAAAGCTCTCACAGCCAACAAGAGATTCCTGGAAGGTCAAGCCACCAAGAGATACACATAATTAACAAGTGTGACTGTGTGAGGAATGTTAACTAAAGCTAAATGATGTTAATCGCTATTGAATGTTGGGGACGCTAATGGGACACTCACTTAAGAGAAGAACTACGCTTCCCCTTGGATTCAACATTGCTATTTTTATGCATGCATTTTTATTTTTTATTTTATTTCATGTACAAACACAAACTATGTTTTAGAATGTTTTAGAATTAGAAATATATAAATATATTTAAAGTATATTTATATATAAAATATTTATATTATTTAATGATATAAGTAAATTGATGTGATTAATTGTTTGACAGCCTAAATAATTAATTTATTCTTAGTATTTGTATTTTATTATAATAAAATATTGTATTATACACATTTCTAAATATATATATATATATATATATATATATATATATATATATATATATATATATATATATATATATATATATATATATATATATATATATATAAACAAACACGCACAAAAATAAAAGGGCTAGTCTATAATCAGCTTTATATAAAAACAATAGAAGTCTATTGTATGTCCTTATTTATCTAAGTAATGTGTGCAGACGTGAGTCCGGTGCTCAGGTGGCGCTCTGTCATGCAGTAAATGTCTATGAGCTTCTCTAAGGCATGAGAAAAAACCTGTGGAAACTAGTTCAACCCAGTTGCCCTCATGAGACAGAATCACATGTAGGCAAAAACATAAGCATTTAGATAAAAAGATGAAAATACACCAACATGCACATATAAGTGCATGTACTTTCTTTCACATACAAACTTAAGGTAAATCACATTATGAGCTGAAGTTACATTTTGACGCACCCAACCATTGCACAAAGTCAAGAATATTGTCAACATTTCCATAACCATACAAAATTACATCCTTCAGACAGCACTGCCTTATTATATAGACTTGTTGAAGCATTAGATAGCCACCGCACACACCCACACAGTACATTAGCATTACCTGATACTGCTCATGCTGCCACCTGTCTCAGATCCCAGTTTGCATCGCTCCAGTTGAGTAGCCACTATCTGACGCTCCGCCTCCAGCTCTCGAGTTAATCTTTCAAACTGTAGCTCCTGAGAAAAGAATAAGACAGATGGGCAGTTAACTAAATTCATTCAATGCCATTACATCACTTACACAAGAAACATGTGAAGGATATTGAAAAACAACATATTCTGATTAAAACTGTACCGTCCAACACAAGTCTGTCCACAGTAGAACAGTTGAACAAGAATTGTCTATTTTCTGAGGAGAATTTGATTGGCACTTTTAAAAGAACTACTAATTACGTTCAATGCCATTTTAACAGTCTATATTAATATAGAGGGCACGTTCTGTTCTCTCCTGTAATTATATTGAGTTAAAACTTGTTATTTTGATTATATTAAACTCTAGTCCCATAAAGGAACTTCTTTAGAATTTGTGGAGCAACATGCAAGCCAGCTATAAATCAAACGGGCAGACCTCCGGCCAGCCTTGAGAGATGATAATCACCACTAACGCCTCAGCTGGGACTGAAAAAGCACCATCAGCACATATAATCGCAAAGACGTCCAGCCCAAAGATGCCCCCTACAGGCAGTCAAGTTTCCCCTTCCAAGACAACATTTCCTCCAATGAGAAGCCTTCAAAGAACTTTCAATTCTTCAAATACACTCAAAGAAGGACAAAAGCTGCCTAACACAGTGTTCTAACAAGACATGATAAGATTCCAGCAAAAAGCAATTTGTCCGTCAACACCAGAAGCGACAGGAAAACGATACTCAACAAAAAATAAAAAATCAAATCAGAAGAACACGTTGACGCCTTTTAGTGTGGCGTTACAGATCACAGTAGCACCTCTGTTCAAGCTAAGCTTTTCACATAGAATTTTCATGAACTGATCATCTCTTCCACTTTACTGCTGGTTACAGCACAAATAAACATGAATGAACATCAGAAGGTATGTTGTCAGTCCAGATTATTTGTGTATCCAATTGGATTGCACACTGTGCATTGCAACTCTTCTCTTCTGCATTGACAATTACGTTGCACTATTAGGCATATACACAGAAAATGACAACAGCAATATGGAGTGGTTTGCAATAAAGGAGTTTTCCAACTTACAACATGACAATGTATAGCCAATGTAGGAGGCTGGTATGCATTGCTTTATTCTGTACCAGTATCAAAATCATTATATCATTATATCTCCATTATATTGTAATTTTCTGCTTGACTGGCACTTTGCATCAACACAACCTTGCTTATGCAACATTTCTGCATGTTTTCCTTTAACAATGTCTGACATGTTTATGTTTTATGTGCCGTAAGAAAGTGACACAAACCATGTGAAATCCAATTAGACCAGTCAGACTAAAAAGGATTTCCAGAAATGGGATATAATAGGATTTTTAAAACATATTTGAATGTAGCTAGAACGGATTTGTAAAAATCACAATTAATGTGATTTTTTGTTGTTCACACTTGCTAAATATCATCTGATTCAGATCGGTTATGCTCAAAATCCATTTATAATGACTTAAGCTGTCAATCACTTCCATTGCAGCATGACTGGCTACAATGCTCAATGGCATTGAGCAAAAAACAAATCGAGTCTAAATAGTCTTGGCTATTGGGCACCGTGCCTATCGATTCCTGACCTGCACCGCAAATGATAACGTAAATATTACACCCAAACACACTTGCAGGACTATGATGCGGCCAACAAATGCGACACCCAGAGGTCGAGCTTTTGAAATAAGAATAACACAGCAATCGAATCCAACGTCGTTGTAGCTGGTTATGACAAAAACTCTGATTAACATAGAAAAGCTTTAATCGTGAGTCACGTAGTAATGGGTGATATAAACGATATGCAATATAAACGATACAAAGTTGGCCTACAATAAAGATGTTAATTCTATTGCGATAATGCATGTTGATGACGGAATCTACCTGTGAAATTTAAAGCCACGAGCTGCAACTGATCGCAACGCATCATCGTATTCGTCATCTTGAGTAAACATAGTTTACTGAAAGTTTACTGGAAGCAAAAAAAGAAAAAGCTGAAAAAAAGACTGGTGCAACATCCAGAATTTGGACTGAATATATTGGACTGAAATTTTCAGACTATATTAGGCAACTGTTGATACTTAAATGAAAATGTAAGTATCAAAAGTGATACTTAAAAATGAAAATTACCCCATGATTTAATCACCCTCAAGCCATCCTGGGTGTGTATGATATTCTTCTTTCAAACAAATACAATTTGAGTTATATAAAAAAAATTCCCTGGCTAATCCAAGCATTATAATTGCAGTTAATCATCATCTTCCTAGCATATTTTTTACGCTTATTTGTAGGGTCTGCTTTACACACTGATTTTTACGTTGGATGGCCTTCCTTCCTGTTGTCAAAATTATTGGCGCACGACTTCTGTTTTTAAAGCGTAACTGCCACGACAAAGACGTCTGACGTAGCGTAAATAAGCGTAACTGGCACGGTGATGACGTTGGACGTAGCAAACTGTTTTGAACTGTGAGATGCTACTCTTTCGGCGGTCTGCCGGAAGCTCGATACTTTACTTTATTATGTGTTCAATGTATATGTTTCTAACAAAAAAACATTGATTCACTTCAGAAGGCCTTTATTAACCCTTGGAGTTGTGTGGATTACTTTTATAATGGATGGATGCACTTTACTGATATTCAAATTTTGGGCTCCCATTCACTGCCATTATAAAGCCAGGACATATTTTAATAAAACTCGTCTGAAAGAAGAATGTCATATACACCTAGGATGGCTTGAGGGTGAGTAAATTATGGGTAAAAAGAGTAAAAATTGAAATTCAATTTGGCCAACTGAAAATATTTTGATGTGATCAGTCACTTGAAAATGTTCAATTGGAGACATGATTTTTGTTTTAGTGAATGGGATCATTTAGGGTGAACTATCCCTTTAGTAGGGCACGATTTAAGACCCCAAAGCGTTTTATTTCTGCAGAGTAGAAATGGTCCAGAACATGGAGATGAGGATAAAATAGGAACTCTGAAAACAAATCAGCTCCTCAGCATGTGTTCTCCTCACCGGTACCTGTTTTAATTACAGCTGGGCAGGAAGATCGATAGGGGTCTGATCCGTATCCACATGCATACAGGGGTCGTACAACAGAAGGGTTTATTGATCCAGCTCTGAAAGCCATTTGTGGACTAAATCAGATGATGTTGTGTCCTACCAACCCTTATTCCCAGACATCAGAATAACTCCTTATACCTTTTCAATCCCAAAACACCCCTCTTCATCCACACTTAATCACAACCAACCAGCTCTCTGCCACGGAAAAACAGCAAACCACAAATGTGCTGCAAATTAAACTCCTTTCCTCTTCTTTTTTTCTCACAC
Organism: Pseudorasbora parva; assembly: GCF_024679245.1. Classification (NCBI taxonomy): domain Eukaryota; kingdom Metazoa; phylum Chordata; class Actinopteri; order Cypriniformes; family Gobionidae; genus Pseudorasbora; species Pseudorasbora parva. The sequence continues at coordinate 14,365,440 of NC_090195.1, read as the reverse complement.
CTTTCATACTTCTCCAGCAGGGTTTTTCACTTCTCACATTTGTGCAGTTCAGGACACTGACACATTAAAAGAGGATACGGACTGTGAAATGCTTCTAGCCTACAGAGGAATACATTCTAATTAAATCTAAAGAACGATGCATTGCATGGCTGTGTTCTCCACTTTTTAGAACTATTTTCAGCAATCTATTAAATAACAACGCTATATTTGTTATAATTTGGCTGAAACTATGTATGAAACTAGGCAACACTGAATATTGCTATGATTATAATATGATTTTTATTAGGTCTCTACGCGTTATAAAGACTGCGTCATAAAATTATCATTACAGGCGGGTATGAGAGCGCCAAGACATTTTAATGTCTCATATTTCTTATTTAAAATTCAAAAATAGTTGAGATGGTAAGTTTGTTCAGTTTAATCTGGCTGTTTCAATTAATCGATTCAAAACTTTGAAGCAACAGTTTTGCATCATCACCAAATATTCACACATATACAGCCCTAAAGGGGACGTGGTGATGGGAAGAAAAAGAAAACTTGATATTTCAAAGATATTTCAAATCTTCAGCACTCACTCACAAAATATTTGTGTTCCCCTGAGAATCTTTGCATTTGCTAGCAGAACTTTTCACGCACAAATCTCTCTCTCTCTCTCTCTCTCTTTCTCTCTCTCTCTCTCTCTCTCTCTCTCTCTCTAGTTTGGTGAAAGAACGCAAATGTCTTGAGAGAGAATGCAAAATGCAAGTGAATTATTTTTGTGTTCACTCACAAAAGATTTGAAATGTTGTGTTTTTTTCCCTCCCAATGTATTATTTCCATCACAAATTTTTTTGTGAGCAAACAAAGTTTCTCAGGGGAGTGCAAAAGCATTAAAATACAATTTGTTTTGCAGCACAATGTCCCTTTTCGTATTAAAATGGTATTAAAGATACAAATATTTAATAAAATATTGTTTTATATTATAATCTGTATTATCAGGGCTTGACACAAACTTTATGCTCACTAGCCACTGTGGCTAGTGGTTTTCTAAAAGTACTAGCCACTCAGTATTTTTACTTATCATTCGATAACATGGGGAAAATTTATTTATGTTATTATTAATATGTTATTTCATAATTTGGCAGCAGGTATATTAGTGACTGCTGTCACTTTAAGACCTGACACACGGACTCGTTATACTGTTTACTTGTACTCATTCACTGTCAGAAAAAAGGTACATTGCTGTCACTGGGGCGGTACCCTAAGGTACAAAACCGATAAGGTACTAATATGAACCTTTAAGGTACTTTTTAGGGTACTAATGTGCACTCTTAAAGTACTGATATGCACCTTTTAAGGTACTAATATGTACCATTTAGGGGTGAGTAATACAAATACCCTAATACCTTAGGGTACCGCCTCAGTGACAGAACTGTACCTTTTTTTTTTTTTTTTTTTTTTGAGTGTTTACTGTACGGTTTCTGTGTGCTGTGATTGCTCCCTGTAAAATTTGTAACAGAAGCAGGATAGAAGTATATACATGTTTCCAGCCTGAGCTACAGGGTGAAATCAAATCCCTGGCAGATCGGGCTGGGTTTACCCAGTCTACCAACGATATTCATCTAGAGCAAGTGAAGCAAGTGAGTGAGGAGAGGCGGGTTTGTGTGTCAACCCGCTGTCGGAGAGATGAGAGAGCAAGAAAACACAGCTAGTATCGTGTATTTATTCAGTGAAAAATGAGTATTGGAAGCATTTCAATTATTTCAGTATCGATATGCGTCAAAAATCTATATTTTTTTTCCAACTCTGCACTTAGATTATTATTTCAGATACATTTTAAAAGACTACAATTGAAAAAGTGGCTAGTACACTAACAAAAGTTGCTTCTTTAAATTTAAGTACAATCAACTTACGGTAGTTATTTAAGTCAATTCAACTTAAATTACATTTATCTGAAAAATAGCTGAATATTGTATAACATTAAAAAAAGATTACTTATTTTAATGAGTTAAAGTAATGTAAAAACATATGTTGTCATAACTTATGATCATATGCATTTTTTATTTATTTATTTTTTTACAGTGTGACTGCATTTAAACACCAATGCTGAAATCCACCCGCATTTAGCAGGTATTAATGTCAAGCCCTGTTTGTTATAGCACTGGAGAATATACATTAAAAAATACTTTTACATAGCCTATATTTTTTTACTGTATTTTACCTCTTGCATTAAACAATTTAAATTATTATTTATTTTTATTTTTGGGGGGTTGCAACTATGTTTATTTAGGTTTTTTTAGACAAACATTAAAAGTAAAATATATTCTTTAAAAAAAAGAAAAAAGAAAGAAAATAATTACTGTAATTCTTTTGTTTTATCTCTCAAGATAGCTTAAAGTAGTTATTCTGGAACAATCCCACTATCAAACAAGGTAAATTGATATTTGTATATTGGTTAGGTCAATGTACCTAACCACTAGAGAATGTAAACCGGCAACACCTGTTGATCAAAGTTTAAAGGAAATAATGGCAAGGGAATCCTTTAAGTACAAAATAATGTAAAATTTACATTTATAAATGAAATAATACGAATTGACTGCTAATTGTGACTGAAATCTACCATTTAAAAACAGTACAAGTAAGGCTGGAGAGCCAACGAGTGAGAATTAACGCCAATGGCCACCGTAACCAACATTAGCAAAGCACATGTAATGCGGTTAAACTTCAGAAAACTCATCCTTTTAAATGAGAAACATTCTTTTCTTTCCTCCTCTACCCGCACAGCTCAGAAAAAAATAGCCATACCTTGTCTCATCCCACGCGGCAGAGCAAGCAAGATCAGCGTAAAGCCAGTCCGTCGACCATCCTTCCACTTAGCTCTTCCCATTAGAGAAATTCCTCAACTCATTACAGGCGCGGCCGGTCTGCCAGCCGCAGCTTCCAAGCACCTCGCGCACAACAGAGGCTCAGTCAGCCACAGAGGTCTCCATGGCAACAGAGGACCTAGCGCCCCCCTCTGGCATTATTTATGCAACGTTTCATCGACGAATGTCCCGCCCACCAGCCAGACAGGCAAAGCAAGCCTCCCTCCAATCACTTTCTCGTCTGCCCCTTTTTGCAGGACTGCCCGCCACCTCAAAGACCGGGCGAGAATTTCGAGTGGCTTTGGGGTGAAACGCTAAATGCCGCTCTCCTCCATTCTTCCTCCCCCCTTATCCATCCCTCGGCGCTCTGAAAAGCCTGAGAACTTTCGCTGTCTGTTCCACATCAATACGAGCCTGGAAGCCGGCGTTCCTGAGAGAGCCGGAACGATTTATCTAAAGAGCTGTCGGAATATGTTTAAATACAATGGAGACCCGCCGAGACGGTGTGCATTATCAGTGAGAGGGATGCCAGAGCGTTTCGGTAGCCAAAACTTCTCTTGCCCTTTTAGCGCTACCAAATAGTCATTATTTATTGAAAGGACACTATTTCACAGCATACGGCTAAATGACCTGTCTGGCTGCTGTCAAAGTAAATGAGAGACGGTACTGCATTTAACTAAGCCAATCTAAACATCATAAAAGCAGGGGGTTCAGAGGTTTAGTTGCTGCAGCAACAAGCTGGGAATATAAAAAGAAAGAGAAATGCTGACCGCCTGCTTTGTGTTCCCTCAATAGGGCTGGTCAGTGATGAAAGCTGATTGATAAAAAGGTTATCTCGCTTGTTCTCATGCATACCAAGTGCGCTGTCACCCTATCAACTTAAAAGCTCCCCTCTTTCCTTCTGATCTCTCCATCCTTGCAGGTGAGCTGGAGAAGATGGACAGGGAAGATTCAGTCACGCCACTGCTGAACGCAAAGTTATTGAGGCGTTCACAACATATTGGTAGCAATTATCGGCCAATATTAGAGATTGTTCTTTAATTTGTCGGCCTATATTGCATATTTAATTGTGAATGCTCACTCCTCCGATTTTTACTTTACCATTGCTGCCATCTAACACTCATTTAAAAGTTAGCCTTTAAAAACACTACATTTAAATATAGCCTGATTATACTGTTATCTAAATTCATACACTTTATTGTATTATTTGAACTCAATTCATGTAATATTTAAAAAGACTGGTTTTAGTTTGTAGTGTTTTTTTTTAAATTACAGCCATCATTTAAATATATTTTGTTGATTATATTTAACATAATATCCTATTATATTGCATATTGGATACATTAAATTAACATTTCTATTCACCAAAAATCTTGAAAAATATATCACTGTTTCCATCAAAATATTAAGCAGCAAAACTGTTTTCAATATTAATAATAATATTTTGAAGTGTAATTATTTGTAATAATACAACTGAAGTCTAGATTAATGATGCTGAAAATTCAGCGTTGCCATCACAATAATAAATTACTTTTTTGGAATCAAATAGTTATTTCAAATGTTATTAATATGTCACACTTTATTATGGTTACTACAGCATTTTTTTTTAATCAAATGTAGTCTAGATGAAAATAAGTGACCACATATAATCAATGCCAAACTTTTGAACAGTAGTGTTTTAAAGGGATGGTGAATTGAGAAATTAACTTTCTCTTTGAGAAAGTTGAGCTTTTGATATATAAAAGGTCATGGTAATATAAGAATATCCTGTAAGTTTCAGAGCTGAAAACTTCCTTGTTAGTCAAAGAAAAGCTTTTATTGACACCAGGCCCAGAAAACGATCAATCTTAGAATGTGCCAGGCTGTGACGTCAGAGTGTGGTGAAACACCGCCTTAACTGAAGAAGACAAACGGCTGATTCTGTAGCCCCACGCACCGACTTGTGCCCCTGACAAGACGCATGCCCACATAGAGCTAAACCAGATCAAACTTCTAAGCAATAAACATCCTTCATAAGCTTCTTTCAGATTCCAATATTATGAATGCATGGATGAACTTTATGTTTAATGAATATCCAGCTCACATGGGCAAGACAATGATCATTTGTTCCTTCATTTCACCACGGATTAGTTTGTAAACGAGACAGGATTTGCAGACAGGATGATCGTTTGATTATGTCTAGGTGTCTAACTGAACATACCTTAGCATGCTGTCAAGGGCTGAAGAATGCTGATTTGTCTGCTGAGTCTTTGAGTCTTTTGCGTGAGTGTGTGTGTGTGTGTGTGTGTGTGTACACTTCACACTTATATCCATCAATCAGGTGGGCCAAGTAATAAAAAAAAAAATCCAAATAATCGCGGGTGGATGAGGGATAAATCATTGTGTTTGTTTGATAAAGATATTTTGCGAGCCCTGTGGGCGAATCATTCCGTTTGCCGTTTCTACACACACTTTCAAAACAATCCCTCATTTACTGACAGGGGAGCTGAGGCTCATTAAATTTGCAAATCTTATCCAATCCTAGCTGTGAGCATTTACTTCCGAGTCTTTAGAGTGGCACACCCATAAAAAAACGAGCGTTCCAGGAGAGAGCCTCAAAACCAGGGTAGAAAATAGCCCATTAATTATTCATTATGATGTTTTTGAATGTTTAAACCACACAAATGTCATACGTTGACCTCAGACAACAGTACATGTTCATGACACCATTAATATTTGCCATGGGGCTGTACATTCAGGTGAACAAAAGACTGGTATAAAACATGATACAGAACCCACATGACTTACTACAAAAGCACACAATATTTCTACTTGACATCACACAAATAAATTGTTCTTGTGTGGTCTCCTTTCGTGATACTCTACTGCAAGGGTTTCGTTCACACTGATCAGCTCAGGCAGAGAATATCCTATTTCAGCCCCCCCCCAGAGAAACCACCTGTATCCCTATAGAATGAACAATAGGTCATGTGATCTGACGGCTGAGCGAACCCTTCCATCTCTCTGTTTCAGACTAAGATGAGAAGTCTGAGGTCGTCTAACCTGGTGCTCAGGCCCTATTTTGATAGCACCGCCCCACACATACGTAACCCAGGCAATGACTATGGCAGAATCTGTGTGTAACTAATCCAGGTCGAATATATTCAATGAAAAAGACACCCCTTCTATCACAAAAACACAAACTGTTCTTATGACAACTCGATAGAACACGAGCTGACAGCTAATGACATTACAATTATGACAAGATTAGAGTTACAGCGATCACAAAACACAAACAGTTCTCATGAACAACACGATAGAACACAAGCTTGATAGTCCAGCTAACGACATATTACAGTTATGACAAGATTAGAGTTATAGCGATCACAAAACACAAACAGTTCTCATGAACAACACGATAGAACACAAGCTCATACGGTGTGGAAATGAACGGGTCTTTATCATCGCTGAAGTGAGCGACAATACGATCGCAAATGGACAAACAAGCGAACATGACACACGAGCATATTCAAGTAAAAGCCAGCATATATTAGTTCTTTCTTAGCTAATGTTCGTCCTGTCTGTCGTGTGTTTTGAATAATAATGCGCACTGAGCCTCTCGTCTCAATATAGACACGCCCCTGACCTGCTGATTGGCTACAAGTTTGTTATTGCACTCGGCCCGAGTCCTTTTACTAAAACGGTTTTGAAATAACACTTACCCCACCTTTAAAAGCATCATAAATGACTAATGGAGTTTCGTCTGATTTGAAATACTTTAAACATTTTAAAACCATGAACATTAGCTTTGAATGGTTTAAATGTCAAAACATGAATTTTAAAGAAATACTGTGTCTAGCAACAAACAAACAAAAAATAGAACACTATGTAAATACAGTATATAAAAATAGTAGCCTGACAAGCCAGACCCACATTAAGATTAAGACCGCAGTTCGCCAGTTTCTGTGTTTACTAGAAGCGCGCAAGCGCAACTCGGCCGTCATTATGTTAAGCCCCGCCCACCGACTCTATACACGATGCGATTGGCCCGACCAGAGTTTGCCGTTTACAGCTCAGAAGTGTATTGAGAGTTGATAGACGACACTCGCGGCAGATTAGATTTGCTGCCGCTAGGGTGCGTCTAGATTTCTAAGCTATAAAAATAGCCCAGTCTGAATAAAAAACAAAACAATATCAACCAATAACCATTACAGTACAATATATTATTGTCAATTTCAAAATCTACTAAAGACAATGGCAATGGACATTTTTGGTTTTAAAACTTTGTGAATTTGTTTTTTTTTTCATTTAAATCAGCAATTGTATATGCACAGCCATTGAAAAACAGTATCTTTATGATTTTCTATGTTTTTAGAGGTCTCTTATGGTCACCAATGCTGCATTTTAGCTGATTAAAAATACAGAAAAAATTGTGATATTGTGAAATATTATTAAAAGGTAAAATAATTGTTTTATATTTGATTATAATTTAAAATGTATTTTATTCATGTGATGGCAAAGCTGAATTTTCAGCATCATTCCTCCAGTTGTCAGTGTCACATGACCCTTCAGAAATCATTCTAAAATGATTTGCTTGTATGATTATCAATGTTGAAAACAGTTGTCTAAAACTTTTTTTTTAGGATTCTTTGATGAATAGAAAGTTCAAAAAAACCGTATTTATTTTAAATATAATTTTTTCTATCATCATAAATGTCTTTATGGTCACTTGATAAACTGAATGCATCCTTATTGAATAAATATATTACTGGTACATTACTCTTTATTAAGTACTTTGGGGGTTTTTTTCTGTTCCAGGAGAGAGCCTCAAAATCAGTGTAGAAAATAGCTTATTACTTATTAGTTATGATGTTTTTGAATGTAAAAAACCACACGAACGTCATTAGTTGACCTCACAAAACAGTATAAAAAAAATGTAAAAAGCCATTTCATTACACCTTTAAAAATCTTAGAGATCAAAAACTTTTAAACACCTGAATCTGTCTTAATATCCATCCCTAATAATATAACTATTGAGTATCAGTAAAAAACTAGGCCCTTTAACTTTTAACTTGATCTGAATTTGACTATTCACTGCTTTAAAGTTCTTGTGTTGATATTATGCAATACAAGCTTTGAAGAGTTATGTCAAAAAAAGTTAGTATACCAAAGCAGGTTCGATGGAAAAGGTTGATAAACAGGAACATTTTGAATGCATGTAAAGGAGTTATGACTTATGCTAGATCACTGTGTAATATCATACCATATAAAGTGACATTTAACATTAATTTATATGAATCGTGTCAAATTGTACTGATGTAGAAAAATGACAAAATACAATTTTATTGAGAACTAAGAATGAAAAAAAAAACCCGTCCAATTCCCAAACGTGTTTTTTCCAAACAACAAACATTAGAGATATAACAACAAAAATCTCCACCTGTTGTCTATTTTAAGACTGCGCTGTTTGATTACGGTATCCTCAGAGTGGGTGAATTTGGTTCACGTGATCCAATAATTACGTTTAGAGAACGAGAGAAAGAAAAGATGTGAAAAAGATAGACTAAGAACGACGGCAATGTGAGAGAAAGAGAGAGAGCAGACATCATCAGCATTCTGTGATGAATGGCCCAATTAAGTCAGTTCAAACCACGGCCTCTGCCTGTCACGTCTGCTCTTCAACGAGACTAAGAATAGCCAATTTACCCCAACACATACATAAACAAACTACACTGGGCAAACAGCCTTTCCCTTACCAGAGGAACGAAACAAAACAAAAAATACACTGTGCTTCTGAAAAAACTCGCTTAACCTTTACAGGTTTGCAAAAGGAAATTTATCTTCTGGAAGTATCATGAGAATGATTATTGTGTAATGTGACAGGACGGACATAAATTAAGCCAACAGAAGATTTCAGGCTTCATATACAGAGAAACGTGAATAGCCCGGCAGTATCTCACTCCTTTATTTCCCTCATGGTGACTTGGAGATTACAAAGTGTCAAATGGTTCAGTAAAGCGATTCGAGTCACATAGCTAAATAGTTATGACATCCCACAACATCTAAATATCTGAGCTACATTGAAAACAGCTTTAAAACAGGATCGCGGACAGTGAAGGATACTCAAATTCTGGCTAATATCCATACGCCAATATTCATTTTCATGATATGGCTGATAAGCGATAAACTGCCAAAATAAAAAAATTGGATTTTTTAATCGAAATAAATTAACAATTAAACACTAAAGACTAAAATCCATTGTTTAAATGCTAAGTGACTTTTATATTTAATGTCCACTTTATTAAGGTGTTCTTTTTACAGTGTAATTATACAATTAAGTAGGCTACTGAGTAATATTAATTTACAACATATATTGTTTTATATAATTAGGGTTTGGGTTACTTCATGTAAACTATGTGTAATGTGAAACGTGTAAAAAGAAAAATAGATTGTTCAAAATTAAGACATGAATTTTATGATCCAGTATAGCCCCATTTGGAGCAGACGTCGCAGTTATGTCCTTTGGCAGCAAGAAAATGGGCAAAATCCACAGAATAAGAGACAACTGTTTAAATGTGCCTTTGCTATGTTTGTCAGAATGCAAAAAAATCGTAGTTTTTATAGAATTCTGTCGTTGAAGACACCCTTTGAAGCTAAACGCAGACATTAATGTTGCAAGTCACAGACTGGATTGATGAAACCTGCAATGGTTGGTTAATATAAAGCAAGAATTTGATGTAAACAGCAAGTCTACATGATATTCACATATGCAGTTCATAGGAGACATAGCAGTATGACATAATATTAAAACTTATCACATGTTACATGAATAACATTTAAATATAGCCTATTACGTACCTCACAAAAGACTATAAACTCACAATTCTGAGGAAAAAAGACTGAAAAACGAGTATCTCACAATTCTGTTTATCCTTCTAAGAATTGTGAGGTATAAACTCAGATTTGTAAGAAAAATCACAATTGTAAGACAAACTTTTTTTGCATATTTTATCCCCTAATTTTCTGCAAACAACCTCCGCCCACTATTTTTTTTGATCGCTGTTTGCGAACACAAAATTGGCCTACAGTTGAATACCCATTATTCTGCTAGGAATTGACTTCATCCAATAAAACTCTTTTGTTGGTTAAAAGTAAAATGACTTAGAAAAGCACATCATGGGTGATTCTAAAGCCCCTTTCACACTGCACGTCAGACCCGCAATATTCCCGGAACATTGCCGGGTCGCCTTCTGTGTGAAAGCAACCACGTCCCGGAATTGATTACCGAATTCGACCCGGGTTGGGGACCTAGTAACATTGCGGGGTTCGACCTGGGACGAGCGCTGTGTGAACAAAAGCCGAAACTAATGCCGCAACGTGTACGTAGTTATCATGCGACTCCTAGAGCTTGTTTTTTCAATAATACAACCCTGCAGTGCCAGAAGAGCTAGTCGGTGTTTTAAACGCAGAGAGTGTTCGTATACAAAAGAAACTATAATTAAACAAGCAGAAATGTGCGCAAACTGGACACAAGCCGAGACCACGGAGCTCCTTACTATCTGCGCTGAAGCTGCTCGCCATTATACACCACATCCGGATGTCACGTGTCAACTCGACCCGGGACCGTTAAGCGTTGTGTGTGAAAGCGCACATATTACGGTATTTCGCTGGCAGTGTGAATGGACCAAATCTAGCGGCCCGGGAACAAATGCCGGGTCGCATTATCCATGTATTTGCCGGAATCGTAGTGTGAAAGGGGCATAAAATTGCAGGTACATTTGGTGTCCAGTCAGAATCTCTCTTCCCCCCCCCCCCCCCCCCCCCCCCCCAGCTTTTTTCAAATGGTTATATTTTTTATTTTAATTTTAATAACTTGTTACTCATTGTGATGGATCACAAGATGTTACAGGCAAATTTTCTGTATTTTCTGCCTTATACAGCTGAAAACTGTGATTTCTTGTTGTCCGAATTAGTCAGTGCATTTATTCCATCATGTATAATTGAGTAATCTAAATATTTGTTTTAACTTTTTCTTTTGGTAATATTTTATTTATTGAATTTATAAAAGCCCTAAATAGTGATTTTCCAATTTCTACAACATTAAATTGTCTAAAATTTATCTTTCATCCTATAAAAAAATGTGTTGTGTCAACTCTGTTACCATACCATACTTTGCCTTTAAATTGGTGGAATCATCTCCCACAACTATAAGGTACAGGAAATGATGTCACTTCCCTCACTGATCAAATCTGAAGCACTGAAAGGTGTGTGTGCTCTCTCTGAGAAAACATTTTCATCTAAAATGTTCTTACACCAAGAGTTATTGGAATTTTTGGCTAAAAAGTTTAAAACCGCCAATTATTTTACTGTCAAACTCTGTAACAATGTTGACAGTATGTAACAGAATTGACAGTAACAGTTGGCAAACAATTCTATAAAGCAAACAGTTCTCATTAAAAGTAAAAAAAATAAAAATAAAAAAAGGAAGTACCTTAGGTTTGGCAAGCACCAATTTATTAAATCTGCACTGTAAAAAGATAACTGTGAAAAATACAGCAACTTGCTGGCAGCAATTAGCTTGTAAGTTGCTGTATTTCATTTCACAGTATTCTTACTGTAAATATAATCGCAGTAACTTTTTAATTACTGTAAAAAAATGTACAGTAATAATCACAGTACTGTATTTTATAATTATACTGTAATCAGGATTACTGCATTAATTTTGTGTACTGTAAAATAAAGACACTGTCACAAATGCCATTTATTTTCTCACTTTTAATTTCAAAAATTCATAAAAAAAATAGTATAGCATAATTTGTTCAATGTTACAATTTATCTGTACATTTTTTATTTCATCACTTTTCTGAACATACAAAAAAACACTTTTCTGAACAAACAAAATCAATATTTATTAAAATGTTTGGATAAAATTACAAATGTATAAAAATGTAATTATTTAAAAACAGCAGGATTTCAAATCTATATATTTTCTGAACATATAAATTTTTTTCAATAAGTTAACATTTCTCTGTGAACAATTTATTTCATTTCAGCACTTTTTTGAGCAAACAAAACAATCAATATGTATTCAAATGTTTGGGTAAAATTACAAATCTATAAAAATTAAATGATTTAAAGGGATAGTTCACCCAAAATGTTTAATTGTGTCATCATTTACTCACCCTCAACCTGTATAAATTTCTTTCTTTTGCTGAACACAAAGAAAGATATTTTGAAGAATGTCGGTAACCAGACAGTTGATGGGTCCCATTGACTTCCTTAGTAGAAAAAAAAATACTAAGGAAGTCAATGGGACCCATCAACTGTCTGGTTACCGACATTCTTCAAAATATCTTTCTTTGTGTTCAGCAAAAGAAAGAAATTCATACAGGTTGAGGGTGAGTAAATGATGACACAATTGAAATTTTTGGGTGAACTATCCCTTTAAAAACAGAAGGATTTCAAACCTGAATATTGTTTTTCTCCAATAATGTTTTTTTTCCATAACTATTATTCTTTTAAAACTTGACCTGGACTTCCTGGGCCTGAGTCTTCTGCCCTGTAGAAGAAGAAATTCATTATTAATGTAAAAGTTTAAAAGTAAGACAGATGGGTTGATGACATACACATAAAGTTTTAAATAAATATTAGTATTTTTTATATGCTTTGTTGGTGGTTTGTGGAGTAGCATCCCCCGGGGCTGATATTTTTTTATAGCTTTACAAAAGATGTAAAATGTAAATGTATTTTTGTTAACACAAACTGTAACATCTGTAAAAATAACAACCTATTTTTAAAAGATAAAATGTAAATATTATGGAGTTGCAACTCGACTCTTATTAGACAGAATTGGTTTCTGTCATTTGCCATTACTTTAATATTTAATAACTGTCTACATGAATATTATAAAATTGTACATGAATATCCCACATTTCTGCCACAATACCATGTTTGCAGTTAGTGATACAACAGTGAAATTTATGTTTGTGAGTTCTGAATGGAAAAGTATTCTAACTGGCTGGTGTTGTCACACAATGTTCCTCCTGTTTTTCATGTCAGTGTTGTTGAATCACCTTGTGTTGACGCTGTAAAACTGCCTGATTTGAAAATGATGCTTGGCAGGCCTAAAGGGATAGTTCGCTTTAAAATGAAAATGCTATTATCACATACTCAACCTCAAGTTGTTTCAAATCTGTATGAATTTCTTTCTTCTGCTGAACACAAAAGAGGATATTTTGAAGAATGTCGGTAACCAAACAGTTAACTGGAGCCAGTGACTTCCATAGTATTTTTTTTTTTACTATTATGGAAGTCACTGGCTCCAGTTAACTGTTTGGTTACCAACATTCTTCAAAATATCCTCTTTTGTGTTCAGCAGAAGAAAGAAATTCATACAGGTTTGAAACAACTTGAGAATAAATTTTAAAATGAACTATCCCTTTAATAGACAAGTTGCTGGCCACCCCTGACTTTCAATCACCATTTAAAGGTATTCAAGGTAACAATTAAAAGTCTCACCTGGAATTAGTTGTTCTGCCAGTCATACTCGATGAAGTCCCTGATGACCACCTTCCCAGTTTGTCTGCTAATCTGGACCTTTGAATTGCACTCGCTGTGCTCTGGGTTAATTCTGACGAAGAATCTGAAAATAAAAACATTAGGCTATGCATTACCCTATCCAAGAAAAAATACCTATTTTTTTTCTATTGGATCAGTAACAACTAGAGATTTTTGGAATGTAAGTGCAAGATGCTTTATATGTGAAGTAACCCTTAATATTGGCATCTATTGTGTATGTTGAGTGCTTGGATCTTACCGAGCATGATGAGTCTGGGAGTGTTTGGCAGGAAATCTGAGCCTCAGCGTTTGCTTAGGTGGAAGTTTCTTGTAACACAAAATAAAACGAAAACACAGTTTTAGAAATCACAAGTTCAATATTCATAAGAGAAAGTGTGTGGCAATACTGTAAAAAATTACAATTTCAAATAATTTTTATTTAAAGCTAACGTAGCTACTATTTAATAAAATAAAAGACGTTATAAATGTAATTTCGCCAGATAAGACAAATATTAATACAATATATGCTCCCAAAAGTCGGGAATGGCACTCTATTAACAATCTAACTTATAGTTTCTGCAGCTTGAAGGCAATGAAGTTCAGAAAAATCATGAAATTATTAAGAATATGTTAAGTAACGTAGCTTAACAGATAACGTTACCTTTAGCTGGCTGCGTTTTCTCGGCCCGCTTAACTTCAATGTCTGATTCCTCAGGCGGCAACAGCAAGCATGAAGAGAAAAGAAACGAGAGATTATTAAACGGCTACCGCGCCAATAAATACAAAAAATTACACCATTTTAAATTAATGTCATTTCCCAATGCTAACGTTAGTCTTTAATCAAATTAAAGACGTTAAAAATGTAATGTTGCCGGATAAGACACATCTTAATACAGCCTATAGCCCATGTATGCTCCCACAAGTTTGAATAGCATTTTACCAATCTAGTTTCTGGGGGTTTCCATTCAGAAAAATCATGATTAATCACTATGAAAAATATGTTAAGTTAGGCCTAACGTACATACCTCAGCTGCGTTTGCTTTCAGCTCGAGACCGTCGAGAGTCGGCAGGCTTTGGCTCACTGCCTCACGCGCATGTGGTGACAGGAAAAAAAAGCGATCACATTATGTGACGGATCAGCACCAAAAGAGATCACATCCACAATTTAATTTTTATTTAACAATACTATCCTTCTATAAATTAATGACGTTATCAAATGTTGCCAGACTAGAAAATATATCGAAATCATGCAGAAATATTTGTGGAAATAAAATTATAAAATGCACACACAGCATGAGACGAGTTTACTAGAAAGTGTGCCGCTCATTACTCTTTTCTCTCTCAGTGCACTCTTAAAGTTGAACAAACAGTTGACTTTACAAGAGTAAACTTTGGAAATACATTATGTTACCTTTCTGAAGTAAAAATTCGGATGAAAGTGGGGAATCTCGTAGCTTTCCTTGGCTGAAAAAAAAAATATTCTAGAAAATGCTGTATTGTGATTCACAGGAGAGAAAAAAAAATACTGTAGAATTTACCCGCCATTGAAAAAAGACCATGATGCTTTGCAGATCTACAGCAACATGCTGTATACAGGTTCTACAGTAAGAATTTTCTCATTTTACAGTAATAATGCTGTGAAAACTACAGATATTGGTTACAGTGTGTATATGCTTACAATAAGATACTAGAGATAATTTCTGTTAGTAAACAGTTTTCCCAAACTTTTTGAAATACAGAATGTATCCCCAATTATAGAATCACTCATATGTTTGCCCATTTGTTAGATAATACAAAGACATTCAGTCATTTGTGGCTAGTGTCCATTCAATTACCTTTTGAGGCTGATGTATGCCTATTATATATACATATCGATATTCCATCACTCACCCCGTTCCAGATATGGTCCACTGATCATCACATATCTTCAACCACAACTTAAAATTGACAAATAAGCTAACCATACTCCAAGGTCACACTCACACACAAACACATACACACACAAAGTAGCACAAAACATGGCTTTTACCACCAAAAGAAGTTCCTTCTCTTATGAAGTTAGACTACTGGCACAACAAAACAGGATTTTGAAATGTCAGCGACTGAATGCCAACTCACAGTTATGCTTCTGTGCTTCAGCACTGAACACTCAAGTAACTTCTAGCTGGCTGAATCCATTCACCCTGATTTGGTTCCACATTGGACGTTAATTCATCGATCCTCAGAGACATTTGTTTTGATATACTAACCCCTAGAAAGGCAGGTTCTCAGTCTCCGTCTCAAGAGAGTGCCAGCATTGCTCAACACATTCAGTGAAACTAAAGAAAAAGCAAAAGGTCAGCTGGAACACCGGAGAAAACAATATAACAGTCACAGGAGAGAAATCCCTTTTTTCCAGCACTTTTACTCTTCTAGTGCGCTGAGCATGTGCGAATATAAAGAACTGCACAGCACACGTTCTCATAAGGGTGGAGAGAGTGACAGGTTCAGAAAATGAGCTCTGGAACAGATGAATATATCTGGACTGAGATATGTGATGTGCATCGCTGGGCTTTGAAGGATGGGGGTTCAAGAAGTCAGTCCTTGACAAAACTTTATTATGTGTGGGAATAAAAAAGGGGGGATGGGGTGTCTCTCTCTTACACTTCTCACATGCACACATAGGTGCTCATTTATGAGGGCAGTCAGTTCACCTTTAAAAGTTTAGTTCACCCAAATTTTTTTATTCTGTCATCATTTACTCACCCATCCCCAAACTGTTCCCACATAGCTGGGAGCATGAATTTGTCAAAATGTCTTGGTATGCTGAAGCATTAAGAGTTCCTTTCACCGGAACTAAGGGACCAACCCCTGGATTTACACCACTGCATCTGGTGCTTTGCATTGCACTCAGTGATGTATGGCTTGGATCCAGCTGCTCTGCCATGGAAACTCATTCCATGAAGCTCTCTACACACTGTTCTTGAGCTAATCTGAAGGCCACACAAAGTTTGGACGTCTGTAGGTATTGACTCAGCAGGAAGTTGGTGACTTCAGCGCACTGTGCACCTCAGCATGCGCTGACACCTCTCTGTGATTTTACGTGGCCTACCACTTTGTGGCTGAGTTGCTATTGTTCCTAATTGCTTCCACTTTGTTCTAATACCACTAACAGTTGACTATGTTTACTATATTTAGTAGTGAGGAAATTCATGAATAGTCTTAGTGCAAAAGGTGGCCACCTATCACGGTACCACGCTTAAATTCACGGAGCTCCTGAGAGTTACTTATTCTCATTTCATTTGGAGGGGTGTCCCAATACTTTTGGAAATATAGTGTACCAGCAAGAGCAAAATTCTATGCTTACTAGTCCATCTTTGACCCTTAACATCTCATGACACCTAAAGACCAAGCCTTGATTAGCATGCGATGGTATAAAGCTCGATTAAAACATTCAAAATACCTGTTCTTCCTCTTTCCCTGTGATAGGACACGTTTCTGTTATCTAAGAAGGTGCCATTAGGTTTTATAATCTCTTCTGAAGTGCACTTGAACTATACATTAATCTATTCTACACATTCCCATGATTTATTGGCTAGTGCTAAAGAGTAATTTGTTATTTCCCATGGCATTATGATTAACTGCAGATGTATAATCAAAATGACTTTAATAAAATGAAAATAATAAGGGGCTTTTTTAAGTACATGACCTTTTGTACATCTTAAGGAATAATTAAAGTGAATAAAAATTGGCCAAAAGTTAACAGTTCGTTCAAATTCAATATATATTAATAATATATATTAATAATATATATATATATATATATATATATATATATATATATATATATATATATATATATATATATATATATATATATATAAAAAATCAATAAATAATTGTATTAATTTTAAATTATTTCATTTAGTTGCGAAGACATAATTTCTCATTTCCATTTATTTTAACTATGTACTAAAATAACTGACATAATAAATAAACAAAAATAAATTAAAACTAATAAAAATTACAAAAAACATAATTACTACAACAATATATAGTAATATATATATATAGTAATATATATATATATATATATATATATATATATACACACATACATACATACATACACACGCACGCACGCACACACACACACACACACACACACACACACACACACACACACACACACACACACACACACACACACACACACACACACACACACACACACACACACACACACACACACACACACACACACACAGGTCTAATTGAGAGTGTTTTAGGGTATAATATTACAGTGTGGTACAGACGAGTTACTTTGGTATATAAAGTAAAATTAGAATTATAAGAGTAGCAGGAAAAATTATAGGATTAAAGAAAAAAAAAAGTTGCCCAGTTATACTGCTGTTCAGAGAAAAGCTTTGATTATAACAAGAGGCACAACACACCCCTTGAATTATGTTTTTGAATTATTACCATCACATCCTCGTTATAGAGTGCCAAAAGCAATTAAAGCAATATATAAACAAACTTTCGTACCAAATGCAATAAGTCTTTTGAATAAGAGGTAAGAAATGTGAATATTTGAATTTTGTCATGGTGGATGTATTTTATTTTTAGATGTCTTTATTGGATGTTGTGTACTGTTAACAGTATTGTGATTGTGTGGCGAGACCAAAGATCAATTTTATCAACAATTAAGTACAACTAAACTCTCTCTCTCTCTCTCTCTCTCTCTCTCTCTCTCTCTCTCTCTCTCTCTCTCTCTCTCTCTCTCTCTCTCTCTCTCTCTCTCTCTCTCTCTAAATTAAACATTATATAACTATGAATAAATGAACACTATATTTATATATTTATTACACATACTGGTGCGCATTCATGTTGGAACAGTACGGTACCATCCCCAAACTGATCGCACAAATTTGGGAGCATGAAATTGTCTAAAATGTCTTGATGCTGTCTTGAAGTGTTATTTTACATTTGATTACTTTAATTTCTGTAGTATTTCTTACCTAAATATACTGAATATACTTAAGGACATGTTTATTTAATTTGTCTATTTATTCTATTGTATGTATTTATGCTATCGTTTGCAATTTTATATTTTATTGCTGACAGTTTACTTTTCTTTTTTATGTAAATGTAGTTCAATGATTCAAATTAAGCCTCCCTGTGCAGTGTGTAAGCCATTTTAACAAAATTAACCAAATTATAAAAATATTATGAGATAAATTATCTGCATGGCAGTTTTACCCGTCACTACTATCCAGCGATTTTTTATGTGATTGTTCAATACCAAAATGTGATGGTGGATGAAAATAACACTGATTCTTTGTTAAAAGCAATGTCTAATGATAGACTAGTTCTTTCTAGTTAAATGTTACATCACACAGTGTTCACACAGAGAACTCTAATTTTGTTAGGCCTATCTCATTAGACACTGGCATGGTGCATGAGAAACCGAATCCTGGGACGGATGAGTTCATGATTAAATCTTCAACATCAACAACGCAGTGCAGAACTAACACAAAGAACATGCACCGCTGGAGAGATGATATTGGCTTCCCACTGTTCCTGTCTCATTTGAGTTTCACCTAACACAACGTGTCGCCATTACTGGCATGCTCAATGGCATTTCTAATCAGTACTTTGCTTAAGGCTTCTGAGGGGATGCTGGGGAGATCATTTGTTAGAGAGATATGCACACACAGCTAACATTCTTTTCTGGTAATTGCCATTAATGGTTACACCCAGGCAGGGTTTCTCTTCATAAAAAACCCATAAACAAATGTCTCGGCAAAGTCACCAGTGCTCAAAAGAAGACTAAATACGTTTGGTGATGCCCGTGGGCCACATTTCACAAAGCCCTTGAACAGCTTGTCCTTAAATAAATCTGTCCAACAAATCAAATTTCACTTTTTGCATATTGGTTAATGTTATCCAGTGAGGATTGTGATACAGTGGCCTAACACAGAACTTTATTTGTAAATGCAGGGGGCTACAAGTGGGTGCTTGTGGATCGGTGACTTTTTTCCAGCAAGAACACCTTAATTTGACCAAATGCGACAGAACTAACTGTTTTCAACAGTAATAATAGGAAATATTTCTTGAGCACCAAATCAACATATTAGAAGATTTCTGAAGGATCATGTGACACTGAAGACTGGAGTTTGATGCTGAAAATTCCAACCCAAGCTCATTGGAAATACATGACTCTGCCTACATTTTTGCATCACCCAAATGATGTACCTCCAGGTACGTTTACCTGCACATTTGGGTGAAACGTCCACTGGAGGCGCTAAGTGGTAATATTTTTTCTCCATTCCCAGACTGATCTCATGAAATGGCGTATGTATGAAACGCCAATTCGTATGCCATTTTGGCATGCTATCAAGACGCATAATCGCTTTTTAGTGTGTTTATCAACGCCGTTTCATTCTATCCCCTACACTGCCCCTAAGCCTAAACCTACCTATCACACACACACACACACACACACACACACACACACACACACACACACACACACACACACACACACACACACCCTAAACCTACCCATCACAAGAAACATTCTGCATTTTTACATTTTCAAAAAAAAAAAACAATTTAGTATGTTTATAAATCCATTTACCTTGTGGACACACACACATATTCAGACACATTTTGAAAGCGTAACTCAGTCCCTTCCCTAAACCTACCCATTTGTGTATTATAAAAAACAGGATATAACAGGCAGATACGACTGCATGCACAATTTATTCAGAAAGTACAAATATCCCAAGTGTTCCGAGGCCAAACGATTGATTTGTGTGAAGAAAATCCCCAAAAGCGATCAGTAACGTCGAATCCATGCCAAAAATTATAAATTTCAAATATTGCCGCTGGAAAAACCGAGACCAATTGCGTCATTACGTCAGCTTTGATTGTAAAATGCCATTGGCTCTCGTGTGTCTCGTGACCGATCGCGTCCTTCAACTTGTGTGTATCATTTGAATCCGAAATATGAATGAACGAGTGCGTGTGTTCTGTTCGCAAAGGAGCGCGATCATCATTTCAACGACTAAAACATCAAGATCAACTCGGTTCTTCACATGAAGATATCGTATGACTTCAGAAGACTTGGAATGCAACACGAGTTACTACTTTTACAGTTTTTTGGTCAGTTTTTGCAATAAATACATGTGACTGTACATTTATTTGCCTGTTACGTGTTTAATATTGTTGAGAGTTGGTAGGTTTAGGGTAGGAGTGGAGTTAGTTACTCCAAAATATAAAATTAGGCTATAAATATTCATTCTGTGAGATCAGTAATGATGACATGTTGCGCATCTAGAATGGAGAAAAAATATTACCACTTAGCGCCTCCGGTGGACGTTTTACCCCAAAAACGCAGGTAAACGTACCTGGAGGTACATAATTAGGGTGTTGCAAAAATGTAGGCAGAGTCACGTATTTCCAATGAGCCTGGGTTGGAAAATTCAGCTTTACATTTAATATATATATATTTTTTTTTAAATAGAAAACTATTACTATTACTATTACTTTAAAATGTAAAAATGTTTCACATTGCTATATTTTAATCAAATAAAATGCTTAAAATATTTTGTGGGGTAACTGGAGGTTGACAAATGAGAAATGTCTTATTTCTTAAACCTAAAATTACACAAATACATTCAAATGTAAAAAGGCATTATAGCACCTAATGTGTGCTCGGCAAGACCGTTTTATGCTTGAGCGCCACCAAGTTGTGTTTTACTGTAACTTCAGCAGCTCCAGGCATGTGAACAAAAGCAGCGATCTTATTGGTCGCCCAGTTTTTAATGTGCAACTTAAAAAAACGAAACAAAAAAAAACCCAATGCGCTTTAAAAAAAAATTACGCTTTTACACAAAGGCGCCCTTTGTTTAGCCACAAGGCGTTAAACGTTGCTGATAAACGCGAGCAAAAATCTTCCCGGTATAAACAGGCCTTTAGGCTGTTATCACCTGCATTCACAATTAATATATAGGGCCTCTGAGACCCAAGCTGCCATGGTTTTATCATGTAGCCTAGGCGCTGCCTGCTCTCCAGTGGTGACAGAATGCTTAATGTGTGTCTCAACACCCCTGATGTTCACATTTAGCTTTTGCGTTACGGTTTTACATTCACATAGACTAGTCTTTCTTCTTCTGTCCATTATTTCAATGGGTTGGACCCAGCACTGCCTCTTTCATCTGGGGGTCAAAGAGATTAGAGCGTTTGAAGTGTGCCAGGCGCTAGCTGAGGGAAAAACACTAGTTCTTATGAGACCCGGTGGCCTTAGCGAGAAGTAAAAGACAGACTGCAGAGAGAGAAAATGAGAAGGCTGCTTTGAAACCGCACATATCGGTGCTACGTGATGACACATATGCATTGTGAGTGACAAATGGTTTAACAGTAAGCCACAGTTTATTGAGTTGAAGTATTGTACATCAACATCAAAAACAAACACTTTTCTAAAAACCTCTTATCAGCTCTTGACTTGTTTGTGGGGTAGTGCAAATCAGATTGGTACTGCAGTGAATACATAGATCATCTAGAGAAAGGAGTTTGCAATATGTCTGTCCTGAAACCTGCCTTGCAGTCTATATAGGGATATATAGTGGGGCAAAAAAGTATTTAGTCAGGCCTGTAATTTTCATCATAGGTACACTTCAACTATGAGAGACAGAATGAGAAAATCACGTTGTCAGATTTTTGAAGAATTTCTTTGCAATCTAGGGTGGAAAATAAATATTTGGTCAATAACAAAATTTAATCTCAATACTTTGTTATATACCCTAAAAATAAGGTTTTTACACACTTTGCTGGTAGTTTGGCCCATTCCTCCATGCAGATCTCCTCTAGAGCAGTGATGCTTTCAACTCCCTCCAAAGATTTTCTATGTGGTTGAGATCTGGAGACTGGCTAGGCCAAACCAGGACTTTAAAATGCTTCTTACAAAGCCACTCCTATTCTCATGCTGAAAGACCCAGCCACGTTTCATCTTCAATGCCCTTGCTGATGGAAGGAGGTTTTTACTCAAAATCTCACAATACATGGGCCCATTCATTCTTTCCTTTACACGAATCAGTCGTCCTGGTCTTTTTGCAGAAAAACAGCCCCAAAGCATGTTTCCACCCCCATACTTCACAGTAGCTTTGGTGAAACCCAGCATTCTTTCTCCTCCAAACACGACAAGAGTTTTTACCAAAAATATCTATTTTGGTTTCATCTGACCATATGATATTCTCCCAATCCTCTTCTGGATCATCCAAATGGTCTCTAGCAAACTTAAGAAGGGCCTGGACATGTATTGGCTTAAGCAGGGGGACACGTCTGGCACTTCACAGTCTGGTGCAGGTCTACAATTTTGTTTCTGGTGTCCTTTGACAGCTCTTTGGTTATGGCCATAGTGGAGTTTGGTTACTTAATACCAGTAACGAGTGGAGGACAGAGGAGCCTTTTAAAGAATAAGTTACAGGTCTGTGAGAGCCAGACATCTTGCTTTTTTGGAGGTGACCAAATACTTATTTCCCACCATAACTTGTAAATAAATTCTTTAAAAATGAGACTTTGATTTTCTGGATTTTTTAACTATGTCTCTCATAGTTGAAGTGTACCTAAGATGAAAATTGCAGGCCTCTCATCTTTTTAGGTGGGATAACTTGCACAATTGGTGGCTGACTAAATACTTTTTTGCCTCACTGTACCTATAACAGCAGCATTCTAACCAAAATGTTTTTTTTTTCTATAACTAAGAGATTAAATATATTAAGGAAATAACATATTTGACTATGAAATAAGTGAAACAACTAATTGGAGATGGTATAGAAGATTAAGGTTAAGTAATTAGATTTGTCAACATTAGCTTGGCACAAAACAAATGCTGTTCATTTTTATAATTGAATGTTATTTGCAAGTGTTACCCAGAAAATCTGGCTTTGGCAGCAGCTTGGCATGCCACACAAATAGCAGTCATTTAGTGCTACAAAGACTCAACTCGACAATGGAGTCCAATAGTGTTAGGAAGATAAGTGAAAAAGCATCTTTTTGGGTGGAAAACATCCTAAACGTTTTTACATTCTAAAGTTGTCTTAAAATATTCTAATGAAACCTACACTACTGCTAATAAATATGAAAAATTGTGGTTTGAATCTGTATGTTATCAGTTATTCGCAATGCATTCTGGTATTCATTCAATGCTGCCACATTAATTCCATGCAAGGCCTATGCTTTGTAATTAACTTGTCTAAAACAAGAAGTCTTATTAGGTAGCATAGTTTTATGTTTGTCACAATAATTGCACTTAAACAAAGGGATAAAAAAACTCAAAAATAAAAAATACGCTAGGTTTCAACAGGATGATTCTACATTCATTCAAATGCTGCAGTCTCTGGGTAAACCGGGCAAGGGAACATGAATATGAAGGAGCTCTGTTTATCATGCAGTCTGGACGACATATTTGTCAACTGACTGAGGCGGGTATGTGTGTTTGTGGGTGGGTTTACAGTCAGCACTTTGCTGAGAGATAGGACAGCAGGAGATGTCCCCAGAGGTCATTAAACACACACACACACACACACACACACACACACACACACACACACACACACACACACACACATAAACAGCTCTGGGCCGCTCGTGGCAGATTCTGCATGTTGACAGGGGCTCTTCATCTCTCTTTGACCCCGGGAGACACATGCTCCTCACCCTGGATGGTATTACATCAAACAGACACAGGTCATCAGTCTAACCCCTGATATACCTGCCACCTTTAAAGCCAAATAAAACACGCCCTATAGGACTACGTCCTCCGAATTTTGCATGACTCAGACTATCTGTTTACCAGATAAATTATCAAAATGTTTTCCTGGACCTGTGGCATTTTCTCCCAGGTGGCAAAAATTTACATGAGAAAATAACCGACAATACAGCAAAAAGTTGTGATAAGAGCCAATGCCTCTATAGCAAATAGAAATTATTAAAGCTTTTGTGTGTGTGTGCGTGCGTGTGCGCATGTGCGTGTGCTTTTCAGCTAAATATAGGCCAATACATATATAATCTGTTAGTTTTTGGCTTATAACTGATTCTTATAACTAATTCTATACTATTTATAACAAAAATGAATTTATTTTTAGATTTGCTAAAGATTATATTTAACAGCATTGGTAATGTATTGGTATTTTTAAAGATTGGGGAGGGGGGTGTTTGATGCTATTACATGCTTTTTTTAAACTTATTTTGACTTATTGACACTGTTAAATAGTTGAATTCTCATGAGTAGCTTTAGACGATGATGGACAGATGATAAACAGTAACGTAATCATCCACGTCATCAAAGGAGCGTGTTCGCACATACATTAACCCTCACTATTTTGTGGTGGTAAGTTCTCTGTGTATCCTTAAATTCTTTTTTCAACACCGGCAAAGATTGTTTACACACATCTTTTTCTTCTAACGTTAGTTATTCCAAGTTTTTACAGCTAAACCCAGCAACTTCTAGCCCAAAAGGTTTTTTGGGGGGGTTCTCTGGGGGAAAAAAAATGCAGTTTGGGGGGTAAAATTTGTGTTATTTTGGCAAGGTTGCCTACTAAAATTCGCATTTCTGGGTCTATATATCACATATATATATATGCGGAAATATATAAAATTATATAAATATATAAAACTGCAGACTTGGCAACACAGTGCAGTTGAGTTTTGTTGACATTTGACAACTTTGTTAATGCGTTAATGCTCAGATTGGTTGTAGGTAGGGCTGTAACGATACACCAAACCCACGATTCGGTTCGTATCACGATTTTTGACCCACGGTACGATACAAACCTCGATATGGGGGGGACAAAACAGTTTTATTCTGTACAGTATTCTGTAACCTATTTTGCCGTCAATACCATATATCTGTATGGTCAATAGGCTACTGCCGACGTTTTCTTTGCGGTACCAATTGGCAATATATATTTAACATGAAGTATAGGGCCTCCTGTACATCAATACCAACAGAAGCGCCGCGTCAGACACGCTTCTGGTGTGCAAAGAAAGAGAAAACGCCACGCAGCCGCCCCGCGGATGACACGCAACTGAAACGCCACGCTCACACCACGTTGCCAGCCGGTTGGGGAAGCTTCTTGAAACACTTACGGCAAATTGTGTGGGTCTTGTCAACTACACGATTGCCATCCTTGTTCTCCACCGGGTAGCTGAAATGTTGCCATACTGCTGACTTAAAAGTTGGACCTGGACAGGAAGGATAATTCTGGGAGTTGGAAGGGGTGTGTCGCGATTCTGCCTTCTCACATCGCGATACAGGTTCGTGGACCTGCGTATTGCGATTTCGATTTCATATCGCATATCGTTACAGCCCTAGTTGTAGGTCTATCCAATTGAGGTCTTTCCTGGTTCGGCTGAAACACGCCCCATAATCACAGCCCAATGGAGCAGTTTCAGACTATAGAATTGAGTATGACCACGTCAGGCTAATACAGTGCATCTGTTTTTTTATAAATATGATCAAACTAAAGACTATACTGGAGATATGAAGGATGCAATACTACTCTATAGGTCTTCAAGATTAACATGAGACTGACAGAAACTGTGTGTATGTAGCCATTAACTAAGTAAACATTATATGATGACAAAGGTTATTTAAATCTGAAAACGGGGGAAATGAGCATTGAAATATACAATATTGTGTGACTGATAAATAAAAATGAATATGTTCTATATGATTTTTAAAAAGACAAAAATAAAAACACTAAACGCCTACTGCATGTCCGATTCGTGTCCCTCAAAAGCAATTGAATGATACTTGGGTGGTGCTTGAATGGATTTCCCAGACAGAAACCTGCTAGGTGTTGTTTCACCGAAGAATTAACCTTCTCAGTTTTGTTGCAGGTATCAGAGTTGATATGCTTCAAAAGTGTGACAGGGAGTGATGGGGCCATTTCACTGCATTCTTAAGCTACTAAACAGCCCTACACACGACGCGTCTTTATTAAACCCTCTTACTTCTGCCCTTGAAAATCCCCACCATCAGCAACAAAGACTGCATGAAGCGATGCCAACAAACCTGGCATACAAAGCGAGTCTCTTATGGAACAACAAAACAAACCTTCACAGATACAAAACAGTCTATTAAAAATAATCACTCCAAGAAGAAAATTATAAATTCCCTTTAATTCGCACAAAGAGCTCTATATTAGCAGGAGACCAAGGATGGGGAGAGAATAAACAGTTCTATTGCTGACGAACTTCAGCGTGAAGCATATAAGGGATGGGCTTTAAAGCATGAGACATAAAAATGAAGACAGACAGGGCAGATGAAGAGCATTTTCTTATCTATTTTAACACATTACCTAGCTTTTAAAGCTTATAAACATCCAGATGGTGCTGCGGTTACCGAGCTACTCTGTAGACGTGGCAAGTTTGTGAGCAACAGTTTATCGGATTTCCATTTCACATAAGCAGGCCGTCATCAATCCAAACAAATCAACAGCTGTCCTGAACCAGAGAATGACTGGCAGGTGTCTATGGGTTGTCTTTATTAACCACGCTGTTGAATTGTGAAAGATTTTTGTTGACAAGTGTTGTGAAAAAAGGAAAGTAGTATAAACGGTAACCTCTGGCTATGAATCTGGTGAAGCGTTTTCTTCTTATTCACTGAGGCTTGTGATCATAAACATGTTTGAATTCATCTGGAGGGAAAACTGGAGAACACTCATCAGCTGTTACAAAATGCATGGCACGAGGAAACACAACCTTCAGAGAAATCCTTGCTGGATTAGAAATGGAAATGCATGTGCATATGATATCATATACTGCCCCACATCATCATCTTCATCATCATCATCATCATCATCATCATCGCCTGCACTATAGATTATGAAGCTATTAAATTAACATGGATATTAAATATTACAATATTATATATACAAATATTCAGTGCAGTATAACTTAATTACCAAGGCTGCATTTATTTGGTTAAAAAAAAAAACAGTAAAAACACTAATATAGTTAAATATTATTACCGCAAAATAGTCTTTTAAATTCTTTTCTAATTTATTCATGTGATGCAAAGGTGAATTTTCAGCATCATTATTCCAGTCTACAGACACATGATCATTCAGAAAATATTCTAATATGCTGATTTGCGGCTCATAAAACGTTTTTTTAACATCAGTGTTGAAAACAGTTGATATTTTTTTCAAACCGTAATACCTTTAAAGTTCAAATTCAAATATGAATTCTTTAACAATGTAAATGCCTTTACTGTAACTTTTTTTTAATTTAATGCATCCCTGCTAAATTAAAAAATACTTTACTGACCCAAACTTTTGTACAGTATTGTGTGTGTGCATCACAGTACAGTGTGTGTGTGTGTGTGTGTGTGTGCTGGTAATCCCTACGTTATAAGGGACAAAATGTCCCCACAAAGATGACAATATCCGAAATCCTTGTCCTTGTGGGGACATTTTTTGGTCCCCATGAGGAAAACATCTTATAAATCATACAGAAGGAGTTTTTTTGAGAAAGTAAAAATGCAGAATGTTTCCTGTGATGGGTAGGTTTAGGGGCAGAGGCAGTGTAGGGGAAAGAAAATATGGTTTGTACAGTTTAAATCCATTACGCCTATGGAAAGTCCCCATAAAAAATGAAAACACTACGTGTGTGTGTGTGTGTGTGTGTGTGTGTGTGTGTGTGTGTGTGTGTGTGTGTGTGTGTGTGTGTAAAACCCACATTCTAATCTTCTTTACACTATGTAAACCAGAAATCCACAACCACATATTGAAATGAGCTTTCCTTTTTTTGGGTTATATCATACTTTTTATTGGCAAAATTCACAAACCACAAAAAAGGCACTGATAAGTTCAAGTGATGATGACATTTAAATTGAAAAAGAAAACTGAGGTCTAACTCAGCTCATCTACTCTGCATGCTTCAATAAGGGCAATAAAGAAAGTTCCTTTTCAAATGTTTGCCAAGGAACCTTATTTGTTGAGGATTCGAAGACTGCGTGAATCTACTGATAGCGTGTCTTCCAACCATCATGCCTCACACAGACGTCTCCTTTCATTTACTCAAGTTAGCCTGTCGCCATCAGAAGGAGGTTTTGTTGTGCGGAGGAAATGACAGGTGCTGTTCTCACACTTGCACCCCTGAAGCTAATGCAACTTGAGGACTGAAATTAATTATTCTTAATAATCAATGAGCCACTGCAAGTACTTTAGCCTGAGGCATTCAACAAATCAAAGAGCTTTGTAACAACTTTTTTTGTTATCAAAAAAAGAAGTCTTTGCTATAATTAAAAAGTTTATTCATCCTTATATTTACCAGCATATTGGATGATTCCACACTTGGAAATAGGTACCATAGGGAAGCACTTAAAAACTTAAAAAGAACATTGAGCATTGCCAATTCAAAAGAATAAAGCAGTAAATGAATTCTGAGGTTAAGTTGAATTAGAGATTTATAGGAACAGTGTGAAAGATTAGACTCCACTCAGCTTGTAACGCTGATGAAAATGTCAATGAATCAGACTGAGTGAAACAAATCAAACTGAGAACATCAAGCATGTAATCTACTGCTGACACTGACCGATACCTCTCTTTCTATTTCTTGCACAGAATTTCTAGGGTCCATAATTGTTTGTTACAATTATGAAGTAGTTTTTTTTTTTTTACTTACCCTAAAGGAATACAACAAGCTTTTACATATTCATGAAGTAAACTTCAGTAGCTCAGGGGAACAACACGTTGCTGGCGTTTCTTTCAAGCTAGCACAAACCATTTGTCTTAAACTCCTAATGACTTTTAATGAATGAATACAACAAATAAGCTTACTTTGTCCAGAAAATTAAAGGGGGGTATCACACACAGTTTATGTCAATCTCATGTCAGCCTTTAGTACATAGAGTAGCACTGCATCCTTCATATCTCTGAAAAGACTTTAGTTTTATCATATTTATAAACTAAAGATATGCTGTACAGAGTCTTTTTGAATGAATCAGAGTGGCTGGAGGCGCATCATGTGGTGGGCGGAGCTAAAGAGCCACGAGCGCGTGCAGCTATTGCGTTGAGAGCGTCTGAAAGAGGACGTGAGCAGAGTTTTCAAAAAACAGAAGACCAGTAAAGCTTCATGCCCCGATGGTATTTTACCTGCCTGTTTAAAAGTCTGTGCAGATCTTTAACAGATCATTGGAGAAATGTGAAGCTCCCTGCTGCTTCAAACGCTCCTCTATCATTCCGGTCTGCAAAAACGCCTAAATCATGGACATAATGCATAACAGACCTGTTAATCTCACTCATGAAGTAATGTGAGAGACTGGCGTTGGCCTCACTGGCATAACTGGAGCCTTGCTGGATACTCTCCGGTTTGCCTACAGCACAAACAGGTCTGTGGATGATGCAGTCGACATGGGACTGCATTATATTTTTCTACATCTGGGACTTATGCAAGGATCTATTTGTGGGTTTCAGTTTGGCTTTCAACACCATCAGACCAATCTCCTATCATCCAAACTGACTCAGCTTTTTGTGCCAACTCCAATATGTCAATGGATATAACCAGCTTTCTGACAGATTGGGGAAAACTAGGGTCATTCAGGTTCCTGGGCAACACCATCTCTCTGGACCTGAAGTGGGACAATCACATTGACTCAATTGTGAAAAAGGTCCAGCAGAGGTTGTACTTCTACTCAGTCATCATTGGGTCTGTCCTGTGTTCATTTATAACCGTCTGGTTTGGTTGAGCCACCAAATCAGGCATAAGGAGAATACAACAAATACAGTCCGGACTGCAGAGAGGATTATTGCTACCCCCTGTCCAATCCCCAGGACCTGTACTCTTTCAAAGTAAGGAAACGGGCAAGTAAAATCATCACAGACTTCACTCCCCACGGTCACAACCCATTTAAACTGTTGCCGTGTGGATGGCACCTCAGATCACTAGGCACTAGAACTCGCACAGGAACAGTTTTTTTTCCCCCCCACAGGCTATTTCCCTCTTGAACAGTTAAATGCCTTCCAAGTGCAATACCCCACTTTTTTCTTTTTTGTTATTATTTGCCTTGTTATATTTATGTGTGCACTGGACTAACATGGAAAATTTAGTAATTAACAAGCTAAATTCCTTGTGTGTGCACTCACTTGGCAATAAAGCTCTTTCTGATTCTGATTCTAAAATTATAAAATGTCCTACCTAAAACTAGCCTGACAAGCCAGACCCACATCAAGATGTTTGGTCTGGAAACTCACTATTGACAGGGCTCAATCCGAGGAGCGGGATCAACGGTTGGCTTTCAAATTCCCTCTACACGCAATAGGATACCGCGACAAACAACAAGAGCAACGAAGGTGAAGCGGAGCTAGTTGATAGAAACTTTTGCCGTATCCGGTCGGCAAAGCTCCGAACACAGCTTCCAATTTTAAGAATGACTTCAGTGTCGTTCTTTTCTCAGAGAAAAGCTTAACTCAAAGTCTTCCAGAGTCAAAGCCGATTCGAAAGACCACCATTCTTTAGCTTCTGTGTTTACTAGAACCTTCGCAACTCTGCTGTCATTATGTTAAGCCCGCCCACCGACTCTATACACGATGTGATTGGCCTGATAAGAGTTTGGTTTTTGAGCCTATGGGGAGTTGCTAGATGACACTGACTGCAAATTAGATTTGCTGCCGCTAGGGTGCGTCTAGATTTCTAGGCTAACCTAAAACTAATATAAAGTTAAAAAGTAAAAAACTCAATCTAAAGCTAAAAATATAAAATAGCACATATGCTTCCAGCAATATGTGAAAAGCTGGTATTGTATAGAATATATAGAATGCATGCAGTTTTTTGGCAAACTGTGAAATGTCTGTTTTTATTTAATTACATTGCATACTTTTTCAGGCATTCTGTAAACTACCTTAGTCATTATACAGAATGACAAACACACTCTCAAAGTATCAAAACACGCCGTTACTTGCACTGAACGTGTTTTTGAAAATTAACGAAGAACTACGACGACATCAGTTAAAGGACGTTCTTACCAGAAAAACACGAACGCAGAAGTGGTGTTGAGCTATACATGTTGCAGCAAGGAAGGATAGAATGACATTTTTGAATGGCACTATAAGGGCCATTCAAAGGGACGAGCCTCTGCAGTGGGAGTGGAACCTCAATGTCTTTGACTACTGGCGAGACCACCGCCGAACAAACACCCAAGCATGAGTAGCAGGAGCATTCTATACATTCTGTTCCATTCTGCCGACCGACCCTTTGCTATTGTATACAATGCAAGCTGCGTTCACACCACACGTGAATGACGTGATCCGCGCGAGTGATTTACATGTAAAGGCCGGAACACACCAAGCCGACGGTCGGCCGTCGGGCAGTTTTTGTGCGTCGACCAACTAAGTTTCCTCGGTGTGTTCCACACAGTTCCACGCCGTCGGCGGGCGTTGGTCCTCGTCGACTGTTTTTCAGCCGATTCGACATGTTAAATCGGCGTCGCCGCATGTCGGTCAGTCGGGACATATGATCGTTCTGATTTGCTGTTCAGCTAGCGAACCAGTGCACGAGAAAATAAAACGGAAGTGACGAAGCAAGTAAACGACAGAGTCAAGAGGGAACACAGAACGCCTGTCTCCTCCATAGACAGTAAAAGAAAGCTCTCGTCTCATTTGATTATATTCCTCATTCCGATACATGTTAACACATGTTAATATATATGGCTGTGTAGACCGAGGCAAGTGAAGACAAACTGATCAGCATGATCCAGCAAAGGCCAGCTTAGTATCACACTACGGGAAAATGTTAACGTTATGTCAACTGTGTGGCGAAAGCAGAACTGTGGCGTGAGATCGCAAATAAAGTTGTCATGTCAGGTAAGATTTCCTTTTTTGCAATAGTTTTTTCTTCTTCAGTAGTCCATATTTTAAAAAAAACTGCATGTTAGATTGTTGTGTGCAACTTTCATCTTTGCACAGCAGTTAATTTCACATTCAAAATGCACTAAAGATATCAAAACACTTAATGCATGTCTTTATGTCCAAAAGCAATGATAAATCCACAGTTTAGCCCTCATATATTTCGGTTGTACTAACTGTGTGGAGAGTTTTGCAAAAGTGACCTAAATGTATTGAGAAATGTGTTCTAGCGACTGTAAAAAAAATTGCTGTCATCCAGAATACATCCAGTTAAAAGTAGAACAAAAATGAACATTACAATAGCCATGAAATTGACATAACTCAGCGTAATGTTTTTTTTTTTTTTGTACCTCAGAGAAAGAGCTCAAGAAGCGGTGGGATTCATTGCGAACCCAGTACATGTGTTACAAGAAACATGGACCCTCAGGAAGTTCTGGAGCTCAGAAGACCCACCTGCAGTTTCTAGAACCTCACACAAAAATGTGTGTATAATTTAATTTATTTATTTTTTCTTTCCATTTGAACAAATGAACATTTTGCTTTTGGTAAAGTGGCCAATGAATGTTCAGATGGGTCTATTTACAAGTAATTCAACAAATCAACTTCCACAATGTGCATCTGAATAGATCCATTTAGCCAGTTTGCAGGGTATTGTTTTAGCTATGCCCTGTTATTGTTATGGGTTATTGGTGAACAAGTGTAAGAATCTATTGTATCACATTGTTCACATTTTGATTGTGTCTTTAAGGAACCTTTGTCTGAAAGTGAATCCTGTTTACCCTCAGATGGTACCAACAGTGACACCTGGATTGGCACCCGTGAGGAGCCCAGCTTCATTACGGCTGAGCTACGGCTCAGTACACCCTTGGCTGAATCTACCTATATAGCTACTTTTATAGCTATTCTCTATATAGCTATTTGTGCCCATTGTACTGAACATTGAAAAATAAAAAACTTTGACTTTGGGTACTTGCATTCACAGTTCTTTATGTAAAAAAGGATCACAAGACACAAGATGATGCAGAATTCTAACCCTTATTTTGCAATTTGACATCTAACTAGCAGGGTAAATAAACACAATAAACACATCTGTATTGATGTTTTAATTTAAGAATAAATAGATTTTCAATTAATAGAGACATATTTTCATAATGTGTTACTTCCACAATACAATGTTATCAAAGTGCAATATCTGTAAACTAATAGTTAGCATGGTTACTGTCAGTTAAGTTCAGTGTATGGTTTAGTGTTACATTATTTTCATTAACATTTCTGTGCCACTGGAGATTTCATTTCCAAACTGCTGTTATGTGATGTGCAAGAAGCAGCATGATATCATTTTGAAGAAATGTCACCATAGGCATGTTTCCAATGAAAAAAATATATACAAATTCTGTCATAATTCATTGAACTAGCACCAAGCATTGTCACAAACATAATTTACTGTAAATCAGAATGCGTCATACACATATATTTATTTTAACAATCCTTTGGGTAAGTGGCCATTGTTCAGATTGTGTCACATTACCTTCCACAATGCATCTGAATGAGCCAATTTGCAGGGTATTGTTTGAGCTATGCCCTGTTATTGTTATGGTTCATTGATAGGTGAACAAGTGTAATAATCTATGGTTTCACATTTTGACTTCGGTCACATTTATCCATGGTTTCACCCATTATTGAGCGTTCCTCGTATTTTTCGCGTCCGCTTCTACCTTTCCTCTTCCACATGTAAACGACCAAGGGCTGACAACGGCAATGCCATTTGCAACGTTCTGAAATGCACGAATCCGTCTGTGTGGGGAAACGAAAACGACAGCTGATATCTTTATAGCTCTTCCGGTTTCCCGCTTCGAATAACGAAAACAGACTACTGCCACCAGCTGGGACGGAAAGGTATTTCCTCTAACGCAGGCGCAGAACGGACGCGCTATTGGCCGTCTGATGTCGAGCGTCGGCAGGGCAACTTTGGACCGCTTTGGACCCAAGACGCTGCCGACGTGAGCCAACGTGAGCCGACTCAGCAGTTTGCTTTCGTCGCCACTAGTTGATCGGCGTCGGCTTGGTGTGTTCCTAGCTTAAAGTCAATGCAGAGACGAGAATAGGCATTCTGCGGCGCGATTCGTGCGAATGAAGTGACAAGAATCACGCAAATTGAGCGCTTTGAATGCGAGAATCGCTCAAGTTGAAAAATCTGAATTTTGGTGGATATTTGCGCCGTGTTAACAAATGAGGAGCCTGCTTACTGCTGTCACGTGGTGAAGTGACGGATGGGAAACCCCGAGGCCAGAGTAATTTAAAAATACTACTGTTATGGTACTGTTATTACACAAAATGTAGTTTTAAGAGTTTTTCAGGCGAGAATGTAGCTGTTTAAATCTCAAATATGTGGTTTATTTATTAAGAGAGCGCCTATTTAAAAATTTGATCTGGCGTTTTCAGAGGTGTGAGACCCAGGCGATCAGCGGAGCTCAGCGCTCATCAACCCCGGCGAGAGCAGCCTTAACTCGGCTAATCCTTCTGCCGACTGCCGCTGCCTAGCAGAAGCCTCTCCCATGATGCAAATTCGCATTTGTTGTGTAGTGAATGTCACACGCAAATGAAGCGAATTTCACGCCGAGAATGAAGCGAATGGATTCAAAATGTTCACACGTCCAACTTTGCGCGAATAGCACATTTTATTCGTGCCATTCGCGTCCGGTGTCAACGCAGCATAAATGTGTGAAATATAATTTCATACTTTGCCTACAAACTTCAGCATTCTATATATTCCCAAGGCATTCTTCACAATGACTGATTTCACACATTGCCAATAACATATACAATACCATAGTATAACTGCAATCAAGATTATCCTCATAAAGGTAGTACTTTTTGGCTGCTCATGTGATCCAAAAATAGCAGACCTCATGCAATGATCTGTTCCATGATAAAACTATTTTCATATGAGTACATCTAATGAGAGTGTACAGAATTTAAACATTTCTCAAAAGTACTTTAAACTGTTTTAACAAGGGGGAAAAAAATATTGCGTGCACAATTAAAATATGGGCAGGCAGGACTTGCTTCTATCTAATAGGCCTATGTGCAAACATCTCTGTAATATCCTGCAGGCACAAACACACTTTCAACACAAAGGCATTGGAGACCAATTATGTGTCTTCACACATGCCTTTGGCCTCACAGACTTCTGAACAAATAACTGAGCATTAAGTGTTCAGATACTAAACATACAAAGTTTGACAGCTTATGCTAAAGCAATCTCTCTCAAAGTCTTTTTTGGTTTTGACCGACCATTCTTGTGCCTAAGAGCTAAATGAATTAAATATTGAGTAAAAGACAAATGATTTAAGCACATCAATGGTTTGAATATTATACAGGTTTCACCCTGTGTATGAGTTGATCTATAACTGTTACCAGCATTATTGTCCACATAAGCACTTAATATATAATAATAATAATAGATTTTATTTATAATGCACTTTTCATTCCGAAGAATCTCAAAGTGCAACAAAGGGGGGAAAAAATAACAAAAAAATGAATAACAAGTAAAAATATAGAATACTACAAACAATCAACCAACACAGAAAAAAGAACAGAAACAGAGCTGATGGTGAACAGAAACAGAGCTGATGGTGAACAGAAACAGAGCTGATGGTGAACAGAAACAGAGCTGATGGTGAACAGAAACAGAGCTGATGGTGAACAGAAACAGAGCTGATGGTGAACAGAAACAGAGCTGATGGTGAACAGAAACAGAGCTGATGGTGAACAGAAACAGAGCTGATGATGAACAGAAACAGAGCTGATGGTGAACAGAAAACAGCTGATGGTGGAAGTCTCTGTTAGCTCCGCAGCACACTGTGGTCCACTCCATGTTTCAGATTTCTCCCAGCGGCAGTGTCCCGATGACATCGTTGAGGCAGGACAGCTGAAGACCAGATGATGGGTCTTCATGACGATTCAAACGATGGGGATCGCCGCAGCACCATGCAGGAGGCAGAACATTTTTCCGGGCACTTCTGTGGACACACCGGGGTCGGCGCAGAAGTCCAAGCCGCTCCACGGCCGCAATGCAAGACGGAACAGCGGCGCAGCCGAGAAGCGGAACATCCCAACATCATGCCGGACGCCGATGACGATGGCCCAGATGACGCTAGCCCGGTGCAAACTTCAGCCACCATGTAGCTTAGGCCCAAGGGAGACCACCAGTGAGCAGCCGCGGCGAAAAACATCAAATGTCCTCCAAACCAGAACCAACAGCAGCAATTCAAACATAAACATTAGAGAAGCAGTGGAAAACGGCGAAACGACGAACAACGTCCTCTCAGTGGCTGCCAGCAATCAGCAACAGCTCCAATAGTAGCTCTGACTGTTAGACTAGTCACAAACATAAGGAAATAAAATAAAATCTGAATCTAATAGTACAGTAACATGATTTGTGGGTGGAGAAGCGGCGAACAGACAACGCCAGCGTCCTCTCCCCCACGTTGCCTAGCAACCAACTTGGTCCAATATATGGACATAAAAAAGCTGTTGAACCCTTACATCTCTCCCTCTCTGACAGTATTTTTTTTCTGCCTTTAATATCCACACCAATCAACAGCACCTGATAAACGTGTGATGGTAACAGCATCCGGGCTCACGCGCTGTTTAGACATGTGAACTGTGTGTTAATAAATGTTGGCTGGTTGTTGGCAGGCAACATTTTAGATTATGTCATTGATTAAATGGTTTGTTCAGGAAAACTGTAAGAGAACTTAAAGTGTCTTTATAAAGTGTTTTTATCACTGTGGTTGTTGCCCAGAATACTAAACAAGTAGATTTAAAACGGAGCATATAAAAGTCTTCCAGAGTTATACTTTGCATCTTACCTCATAGCGAGACTATGAGATCTGCAAAGCCATTTCATTTGTATGCTTGGCTTGCTTCCTACATAAGCATATTTTTCACTATTATGTACTGCTGTGTAACTAGTGTTGATGTGTATGAATCTTTAATGCAGAGTTTATGTTTGAACTTGGATCTGATGTAGGAAAATTGCGCTGCATTGCAAAAACAAAGATGTCTTGATGATACATTGAATGGCCAAATTTATAATAAGATTATATTTGAAAGACATCAAACTCTGGATGTGTCACCAGATGTGCAAGTTTGTAATACATTTTGTTTTATGGTTTAAATATTTTAGGTTGTACATTATATATGCTATATAATTCCCTGTATACACAGTATATACACCAATCAGGTAATGAAGGGAAGGTGAAGTAAATAACACTGATTATTTATTAATCTCGGCACATGTTAGTGGGTGGGATATATTAGGCATCAAGTGAACATTTTGTCCTCAAAGCGGATGTGTTAGAAGATGGAGAAATGGGCAGGCGTAAGGATTTAAGAGAGTTTGACAAGGGCAGACGACATCTCAGAGCATCTCCAAATCTGCAGCTCTTGTGGTGTTTGTTCCCAGACTGCAGTGGTCAGTATCTATCAAAAGTGGTCCAAGGTACAGTGGTGAACCGAGTCATGGGTGGCCAAGGCTCATTGATGCAAATGGGGAGCGAAGGTCCGTGTGGTCCGATCAAAAAGACGAGCTACTGTAGCTCAAAAAGTAGATAGAAAGGTGTCAGAATACAAAGTGCATCACAGTTTGTTGCATATGGGGGGTATATAACCGCAGACCAGTCAGAGTACCCATGCTGACCCATTCCCACACAACGAGTTTGAGGTGTAGACTTAATAATAATAATTTTAATAATTAATTTCCTTTTTTATAG
Source organism: Pseudorasbora parva (assembly GCF_024679245.1). NCBI lineage: Eukaryota > Metazoa > Chordata > Actinopteri > Cypriniformes > Gobionidae > Pseudorasbora > Pseudorasbora parva. The sequence goes on along the minus strand of NC_090195.1, from coordinate 14,327,391 downwards.
CGCTTTTCTAGGCACTCAAAGCACTTTGCCTAGAAGGGGGAATCTCCTCAACCACCCCCAATGTGCAGCACCCACCTGCATGATGCGACCGCAGCCATATTGCGCCAGAACGCTCACCACACACCAGCTGATTGGTGGAGAGGAGACAGAGTGATTAAGCCAATCATTACATGGGGATTATTAGGAGGCCATGATGGACAGAGGCCAATGGGCAAATTTGGCCAGGATGTCGGGGTTACACCCCTACTCTTTATCGAAGGACATCCTGGGATTTTTAATGACCACAGAGAGTCGGGACCTCACTTGAATTTTGACTTGGACTCTAAATTCCCCAGATCTTAATTCAATTGACCATCTGCCAAACAAGCAAGTCTATGGAAATCTATGGAAGCCCCACCTCGCAACTTACAGGACTTAAAGATCTGCTGTTAACATCTTGGTGCCAGATACCCCAGCACACCTTTAGGGGTCTACTGGAGTTTTGGCAGCAAAAGGGGGACCAACACAATATAAGGCATTATGTTATAACTAATCAGTGTATATATTACAGGGTTGTCATGGTACAAATATTTCAGCAGTTGGTACAACAAGATGTCCTGGACCTCCAGTAAAAAAAATAGGACTATAACATTAAAGATCCTGTATATTTCCAGTAAAATTAACCAGTAATATTTTGCGGTTCTCTGTGCCAATTTTGGTACAAGAGCTAAAAACTGTTGAATTGTGTACTGTAAAAAAATAGTCCTGTTTGTTATTGTCATTAAATCACAGTTTCCGATTCAATCGAGCATTTAAAAAGGGTTGTCAATCCAGAAACTTTGAGATGCACCTACATCACCACATGTTGTTTGGGAGAGTTTCCAGTAAAATCCTCCTGGCTCATTCAAAAACAAACTCCAGCATATTCAGTTGTCAGACACGACCGGAACTTCAAAAGGGACCAGATTTTCTATGGTCAGATGAAACAAAAAACAAAAGTCTTATAATAGGCAGTGGTTGGATCTTCCATCAGGACAACGAATCCAAAACAAACATCAAATCAACACAAAAATGTCACTGAGCAAAAAATGAAGCTTCTGTCAAGATCATCCCAGTTCCCTGACAAAAAACCTATAGAAAACGATTGAGGTGAACTGAAGAGAAGAAACACCAACATAGATCTATAAATCTGAAGGATCTGGAGAGTGAAGGAATGGTCTCTGATCTCTTGTCAGGTGTTCTCCAAACTCACCGGACATTATAGAAGAAGACTCAGAGCTGTAAGCGGTTGTCTTGGTAAAAGGAGGTTGTAAAAAAGTATTTAACAAAAGGGTGCCAAAAAAGATGTATTGCCATGTACCTCCCACATTCAATCATTTTGCTTTAAAGAAAGGTTATATTTTAGCATTGTTTTTGAGTGAAACAACTGAGATTTATTTTTACAATCATCTTTTATCCTTATTACCGAGAGGGGGGGGGGGGGGGGGGGTGTCAATAATTTTGATCACAATTATATGTCTAACTCTGCAGTGCACATACTCAAGATGTTATCAAAAAAGCATGATATATATATATATATATACATATATACATATATACATACATACATACATACATACATACATACACACATATATATATATATTATATATATATATACATATATATATATATATATATATATATATATATATATATATATATATATATATATTTTTTTTTTTTTTTACTAATAAAGCATATTATAATATCAGTCATCATTAAAAAAGCAATAAATATAACTATAAAAGTATAACTATATCATGTTATAATTATCAATTAGCTACATAATCCTAAACCTTCAGCAAACTCAAAATACTATTTATCAACTTTACATCTGCACCATATTCAAAATTATAATTACGGTAGGTACAACAGATTTCTTGGAACAATTATCTCCTCACACGTATAACCTGTGTTGTGCTGTTTCAGGCTGCATCTGTCAATCCACTTGCATGTGTTATGACAGATTTTGAACTTTCCAATATGGCGGATTCACAGGCGTATGGTGATAAATAGAAGCAGTCACTACTGCGAATCTAGGGTTTTTTTGTTTTGTTTTTTTTTTTACAAATAAAGAAGCATATAAAAAAGGTAAACAACCAAATAAAGCTTTAAAAGAATCTAATTAATCGATCTGTTTGAATACGTGACTTTAATAATAGCAATGCGGCGTAATGATTGGTGTATTTGTAAAGTAATGTACTATGGATACAGCAACATACCCATTAGTGCAGCAGGATATTTTTTACAGAAAGCACCAGAGACCGGGGGATGATGAATGCACTGGAAGAGTAATGGTTGGTAGTGCAAGCAAAGGAGAATGAGATTTCCTTATTTGAGAAACTTCTGTCAGTCAGAATTCATCACTGCTGCCGTTTATTTCCTCTCTGGTCAGAAAGCCAAGTGTCTTTTCACTTGAACACTCAAAACGGGGAAGCAGAGGGGAAAGAAGCAACCTCTTGACCTCATGTTCTTCAGCGTTCGAAAAGCCATGGCAACTCTAAGTGTGGGTGATGTTGCGAGAATGCCATGAATTAACTTTCAGCTTTGTTTATTACCTCAGCATACGTTTAATAAACATAATTCCCCTCAACACCTCACGCTTATTAGTAACGCGAAGTGAGACGCTCTCCACTTGAATCTTAATAACTGTTTTTGCATCCTCCTTGCTAATTAATTTCCTTGACATTGTTCTTAAAATGGCGTGCCTTGACACATCGAGTTTTGCATGGGTAAGCTTGTTAGACTCGTTTCAGAAGAATATGGCATTGAGAATGTTTCCATCCACCCACAGACATTTCATACCTTCTGGTTTTGCTTGCAGTGGTTGGATATCAACTATGAAACCATAACAAAGGTGGTTGAAGGCATTATATATAAATAATTACACACACACATATACACACACACACACACACACACACACACACACACACACACACACACACACACACACACACATACATACATACAATGTCATATATAAAGACATGTCAAAATCAGTGATGCTAGGTTTGATGTGAATGATGAAAACCAAAAATGACATGGCTGATGTCAAATTGAGACATATTTGAATATGTGGAAGCAGAAATGAGATTTCAAAGCTTCAGGGATGCTTACATTTTCAGTAAATAACCACTTCCTCACACAAAGCTATTGTGGCACATTTTGTTGACATGAAATCAATGCAGTGTGTCTTAACAAAACATTTAAATGAGCAAAATCCCTTCAATTGCCCTTTTTTACATGTGTATAGCCAATCAGAAGGCTTTGCATAGCAAATACTTCATGGTACTTTTATGATGTTTTTGATGTTTCTTTTTCTTTTTTCACTCACACTCATTCTAAGACCTTCCATCCACATGTCTTCTGTATGGAAAAAGAACTACCCAAACATTTCCCTTTGTATTTTAAGAGACAAACTCATACAGGTTTGGAACGACATGAGGGTGAGAAAATGATGATTTATGAGTGAACCGTTCCTTTCCTTTCATGTTAGTTAGCGCTTCAGTTCAGCTCTAACTAACATGAGCTTGTGCGGCGAAATCACGGCTTAATTTTATTCTGTCATTTGCATGAGCTTAGTTGGATGACGGCATTCATATCTGCGAGGGAGAAAGAAAAAAATTGGTGTGACAGAGCAAATTATAGCTAGTGAGCATAATGAAGTCATACATCTGCAGAATGCAGAATTCAACAGAACATATATAATGGATATTGAATTATTGGATTGAAGACGGTTTCTTTTCACCATAATGCAAAAAGTAAATGTTGATTTTGCAAATGCCACAAGCCCCGCTGATTACGCTGTAAAATATTCTTCAACGTTTTAAGAGAATACCATTTCAGTCTTTTTACTTTAGTCATATTCAATATGAAACATACCAGATAATGCATTTTAAAAGCTTAAAGGGATAGATTTTGGCATCGTTTCCTCAACCTCATGTTGTTCCAAACCTGTATTCATGTCTTTCTTCTGCTGAAGAAGATATTTTAAAGAATATGGGCCAAACAATTGATGGGCCTCATTGACATTGAAAAAATACTGTGGAAGCCAATGGGGCCTAAATGTTTGGTTACCGACATTCTTTCATCATATTTTCATTTGTGTTCGGCAGGAGAAAAACTCATTGAGGTTTGGATTAACTTGAACGTAAGTAAATGATAACAGATTTTTCTTTTTTGCACAAATATACCGGTCGATATGTTATGTTATATGTTATCATTATCTGCCTGATAAGAAAATGTGGCCGATATATTAAAGGGGGGGTGAAATGCTGTTTCATGCATACTGAGCTTTTTACACAGTTAAAAACTTGGATTCCCATCCTAAACATAGACAAAGTTTCAAAAACTAATGTTGGACGTTTGATGGAGTATTTCTGTGTCAAAAATACTCAGAGACGAGCGCGTGACTAGAGGCGAGAGAGGAAATGCACGCCCATAAACACTCTCTCAGGTGCAGATCCAGTCGTCGTTATAGTCCGCGCCGCGCTCCACTTTATTCCTATGGGCGACGTCGAGCGACTTCAACGCTTCAGCACAGCATTCCGGGAAGGCAGCGCTGCATTTGAACCGATTTGAACGCAGAAATGACGGGAAGCTTCACAACATCGCTTCAGTCGTGTCGCTAAGAGGATTTCCACACCACTGCTGTCACAGGACTTCACCAAATCATACCAAAGAAGTGTGTTTTTGACGGAGCGGTCCCAGCGATAAAGGTTCGGTCCTGCTTTGGAAACAGCCAGTGAGTAAAACTGCTTCAAATGTCTTTGCTGTTGGCTATCGTCGCGTGAGAAAACGACATGATCGCGTGCTTTGTCATTCAAATGCGCTAACGGTTACTCCATTGTTGTTCTATGTATAACGTTACACTAGTCTGACGTGCAAAACCGTTTTGCTTGCTACTGCTAAGGTTTAGTCACATACAATAGTCCATAAACCGAATCATGTCCTCATAAACTGCAACACACAAATGTTTACAGGCCACTAAATACAGTACATACCACAGAGACGGACGTCCTGCTGTTGCTGTTTCTCCTGTTCAATTTATTTCAGCCTCCGAATGATTCTGGATCATATATCTATTAGCTGAGATCGATAGCCATGAGTTTCTCCACGCTTGGGGACGTCACCGCTTTGTGCGCATTCATCATTCTTTAGCTCCGCCCACACGATACTCCTCCAGGCGCTCATTTTTTCCGGAAAGACTCGGTACAGCCCATATTTCTTTTATTAATATAATAAAACTAAAGACTTTTCGGAGATATGAAGGATGCAATACTACTCTATAGGTACTCAAGATTGATATGAGATTGACTGAAACTGAGTGTTTCACCTTTATAGAAGAAAAATAATGTATTGATTCCTTCAGCTGTTTTAGATGTGCACTATTTGCCATGATGGATTTTAACTGCTTGGCATATGATTGGAATCACAAAATTGTGCAGCGCAAGTCTATCATATAGAGTATTATGAGCACATTATAATTGTGTGTTTGGGACATGGCTTTCAATGGTGAGATCACTATTAATCAGCCTCTCGAAAATTATCAAAGAAATTGGATTTTCAATTTATCGGCCAAAATATCGGCTATCGGCTTTCAAGTATAAAGAATTATCATAACGGCCAAAAATGACATCCCTAGAACTATCCCTTTAAAAAGATACTTCTGCATGTTAAATGTAGCTCTCCACAATCAAAGTGAAGCCTAGACTAGGTCGCTGATGGCCATGATATATTCTGCTTGGGTTTATTTAAGTGGTAAGATGTCAGCTGGCCAATTGTGAGACATTCAGGAAGCATGTCAACCATCTCCGAGGAATCTCTGCTGAACAAAATTTCAATACACAGCCCCGTGAGTGAGACGCATACATGCCATAGAACTTTTGATCTAATACTCAATGCAAAATAATTAATTCAAAAGGGAATAAAAACTCTCCCTTAGAGCTTTCTTCTAAAGGAAAAAACAAGTAGCTGTCATTTTTTTTGCATTTGGATCTCTGCTTTAACATAGTGAAAAATCAGCCATAAGGGATCCATGAGTGGCTATTATAATGGCTTTCACTTCAGCATGAAATCTGCTCCAGGTCAGAACATTGTTATCGAAGGTTAATTAAACAGCTTCAGATAATTAAGCCGATTAACACCTTATGCCAATACCAATATACATTATGCAAGATGAACCATCTCTAACCAGAGCTTGAAAGATCCTTATTCATTATGAGCTGCAGAATTGCTTTGCAAACCTCAGCAGACAGTGTTTCAGATCAGAAGCCTTTATCCGCCTCTAGAAGACACAAGACATCAGAGTTGACAGATGGCCTGATACTATTTTTGATGTGACACATAAATATACTAGGGCCGCAACTACCATAGACATTGAGGGGAATAAACATACAATAATTAGAAATGGCAAAAATGGCATTTATGTGATTCATGTCTTAACGGAGTGTGAAGAGACAAGAAATGTTTCACTTTTTCTGCATTTAGGGATACAAATAAAAGTACATATCTCTTAATGCAAATTAATACAAATATAATTAGCAAATATTTTCAAGACATGCTTACAGCCTTGCTATACTAATTTTCTTGCTTATATTGACTATTTTTATATTTGATATTTGTTTTCCTAATTATGTACATGTTTTAGTAGTTATTTAGCTAATTTAATTTAATTTGAATTATTTAAGAATGAATATTGAATGTTTTTAGAGTGTACATACAGTACATTATGAGTAATTAATAACATTACATTAACATCTCTCGCCGTTTTATAGAAAGTCCATGTAAAGTCATTTTTAACATAAATATAAACATAAATAAACCTATCCACCCATTTGAGCGTCCAAGGACCCTGATAAGGAATGACATCATTTTTATTTATATATGTACCATTTGAATATCTATTTTCTGGAGATATAAATCACTTTGGCATTTGTTTTAGACAAAGTAACTTATCTACACTAAATTACTCTGGGACCATTTCCGCCGAGATTTGGCCAAATTTAAAAGCTTCCCATACCTACATTGCAGCCATCTAGTGGAAACAGCCAACACTGTCTGCAGGGTGCTAGAGCACACAGGGCCTATACACTTTCAAAATGTAATTTATAACCAAAAAAAAACAACAACCAAAAAACCAAAAGCACCTGTTAGTTGGGGGGATTTATTACAGCTCAGACAACATATAGTCAAATGTTTATCACTTTTAGCAGTTTTATGTCACTTCAAAGGGTTTCCTGTAAAATGACACCAGAATTGTGTATTTAGTCCACTGTATCTTTTAAATCTTTTAAATTTGGGGAGGCCAAATCCATGCAGAAATCCCCAAAAATTATATTTTAACAAAAATTGTTTAAAAATTGTATCCCTCCCAAAAATTAGGAGGTTAAAGCTAGTGTTGTTTTTGGCAGCCTGTTTAATTTTAGTTTAGTCTAGCCGTTTTAGTTTTTATTATTTTTAGTCATGTTCATACTCTTTTTAGTCTATAGTTTCAGTCGATTAAAAGTCTGAGCATTTTAACCTTATTTTTGTCAGAATTATCCATGACTATTTTCGTCTAGTTTTATTTGATGAAAACTGATGACATTTTATTTTAGTTTTATTCAATGAAAACGTTTTTTTCCCCATTTTTATTAAAGGGGTGGTTTCAGGCAATCCCATGTCAATCTTGAGTACCTATAGAGTAGTATTGCATCCTTCATATCTCCGAAAAGTCTTTAGTTTTGTTATATTTATAAAATAAATATAGGCTGTACCGAGTCTTTCCGGAAAAAAACGAGAGCCTGGAGGTGTATCGTGTGGGCGGAGCTAAAGAATGACGAGCATGCACAAAGCGGTGACGTCCTCAAGCGTGGAGAAGAAAACGCTACCCAGATTCAACTAATACAAATATGATCCAGAATCAGATCCAGAGGATGAAATAAATTGAACAGGAGAAACAGCAACAGCAGGACGTCCGTCTCTGTGGTATGTACTGTATTTAGTGTCCTGTCAACATTTGTGTGTGTTTCCTCGCAGTTTATGAGGACATGATTCGGTTTATGGACTATTGTATGCGACTAAACCTTAGCAGTAGCAAGCAAAGCGGTTTTGCATGTCAGACAAGTGTAACGTTATACAGAGAACAACAATGGAGTAACCGTTTGAAATGACGCGCATTTGAATGACGAAGCACGCTTTGTGAGAACGCTAGGTTTATGTTTGGGTGGTTTTTACAATAAACAAACTGACACCTATATTCTTCAGCTAAACAAATGTATTTAAATACACACCATAGATCGCATGCTCCATTGATAAATTAACTAACGTTATAAACGATCGTGTTGTTTACTGATGTTTACTTACGCGATGATAGCCAACAACATATAGTCTATAGATATTTGAAGCAGTTTTACTCACCACTTGCTTCTAAAGCAGGACCGTGAACCTTTATCGTTGGGACCGCTCCGTCAAAAACACACTTCTTTGGTAACTGTTGATTTCATGAAGTCCTGTGACAGCAGTGACCGTGGAGATCCACTTTTGCGACGCGACTGTAGCGATGTTGTGAAGCTTCCCGTCATTTCTGCGTTCAAATCGGTTCAAATGCAGCGCTGCCTTCCCGGAATGCTGTGCTGAAGCGTTGAAGTCGCTTAATGTCACCCATAGAAATAAAGTGGAGCGCGGCGTGACAGAAGTGTTCACGGACGACTGGGTCTGCACCTGAGAGAGTGTTTATGGGCGTGCATTTCCTCTCTCGCTCTAGTCACGCGCGCTCACCCTACCGGGAGAAGAGCCCGTACGGCCCATACAAGGACCTTCTGCTCTGTCGACGTCATGCCGAGCCATACTCGAAAAAAAACTCGCCGAAACTTGTGAGAAACCGGAAGGAGTATTTTTAACACAGAAATACTCCATCAAACGTCCAACATTAGTTTTTGAAACTTTGTCTATGTTTAGGATGGGAATCCAAGTCTTCAACAGTGTAAAAAGCTCAGTATGCATGAAACAGCATTTCACCCCCCCTTTAAAGGAACTCTATTTTAACCAGTCAATATAGTATAAGTATCTAGTACTTCCAACAAATTCCGTTTCTTATGTAAATAAAACATGTCTGTAAAAATAAATGTGCATGCCACCTCAGTGATAAAATTCGTGCATAAAGGATGTGATTTTATTCCACATGGAAATAAGAGGAAATAAATTAATACTCTTATTTATGAGGTAAGCATAATGCTGCTTGGTTATTTTAACATATTGCTGTCGTCATAACGGCCGATTACAAATGTTTACATGCTTTTCTTCTTTTTATGTTTTGAACAGGGATGAAATATATTGCTCTTGTAAATACTTGCCAGCATTTCAGTAATAAAAGTCTAGTTTTTTCAAATGCATCCAAATTACAGTGAAACGAAGCAGTACGGTGCTCTGCAGGGGTCAAAATGGATATAAACAGTACATTTTTAAGTGATATATTGTTAAAAACTCAGAGATGTGGTTTCAGACGGCAATTCACTTACCACGCGTCCATAGTGTTCAACAAGAAAGTAGGTAATTCGTCCGGGATGTTTACGTAGGTGGTGGGAGAAAAACATTGACATTCTGGATTCGGATGGCAATAAAATCACAGACTAGCCCCTGTCAATGATGAAGATATCTTACGACCCCACGAGAAACAGTTACCGTCCGAATGGGTCTAAAGACGGCCGTCCATCGGTCCCTTTCTCCGTGTCAGACTTAAAGGGTTACTTCACCCAAAAATGAAAATTCTGTCATTAATTACGTACCCTCATGTCGTTCGACACCTTCATTGACACCAGTGTCATTTCCTCTCTCAAAACCCATAAAAGGCACTAAAGACGTCGTTACAAAGCCCATCTCACTACAGCGGCTCTACGATAATTTTATGAAGTGACATATTGATTCATGAAATCATGTGACACTGGTGATCTGAATCATGAATCGATACACTGATTCATAACGGTTTGAAACTTTGTTTGTTTTAAATTTAGTTTTGTTTTGCGCACAAAAACTAATTTTCGTCGCTTCATAAAATGATTTTAGATCTACAGAGATTGTAGGTTGTAGAGCGAGACAGAAATACTGCAAAATAATAATAACGCAACTAAACTGGACTAAATAACATTATAACATTTCGGCTCATCTTGGTCAACGAAAACGAAAGGATATTTAAGCATATTTTTTATTTTGTAAACCACACTTAGGTCTCACACTTATTTATATTTGTCAACAATATTCCGTTATACATTTAATTATACACTGTAAAACATGATAGCCATGTTGTTATATGAACTTACTTTTCGTCTTTAACTCCAATTGTCATGATAAGTTTTGGAAATTTAACTCAAGTGTATAAGTTTTCAATAATTAAACTTACAGTAATACATTATGTTGACTCCTTGTGAGTTTTGTCTGGTTTGTCAGTGTTCATTTAACTCATAACTGTAAGTTAAACATTGGGGGAGGGGTGATACAGAGCAAAGACCGCGAAACACTGAGAAGTTATCGCCATTCGAGTAAGCGCAGCTGCCAGCTGGGGTTCTTACATGAATTCGTGTTGAGAAAAAGAAAAATATACTTGGAAGGTGAGTTATCATCATTATCTGTAATTATAAATTGATAATGTTGCGATTTAATTCGTGTAAGTAGCACATTAACCGTGCTCCGCGAATTTAGTCATCGTCACATGACCAGCATTTACGTTTCGCCTCGTCTCGTTTTCGTCACGTGATAAAGGTTAGTTGACGACGATATTTAGTCATAATTTTCGTTGGCGAAAGCAACACTAGCCTAGTCTGACACTTGGTAATGAACTTCAACTCTTTCAGCACAGACAACCTCTTCATCAGTTACTTCCAGTGCAGATAAAGTATACCAGCCTTATAAGCTGTAAAAAAAAAAAAGCATTTTGTCATGCCATTAGTCACACCGCCTGTAGGGCTGGTGTCTCCCAGTGTTCTGGATCCACAGGCAGGGTGTGTCACTCACAGTCCTCAGAGTTCAGTTCAGAACACAGCTGTTTACTGTGAATGGAGGGAGTTTCAAGGTCTGGATGATTAAACCAGGAGAAAACGACTCCTGACACCTTATTACCCATAGTGCCTATAGTGAGGCGCAGTCTCCTGCTGATGGTTCGTGTTGATTTCATGCCTCATTACGCATCCCGTTTAATGATGCTACTGTTTCTCATAGCAGGTATTGCGAGTGACCAGGTGCAGTATCAAATTCAGACACATTTCAAAAATGAACATTAATATCAGATCCACAGTGATAGAAGAAAAAACACAATACTTTAAACCATGCGTCTAAAGCTTGGAACATACTCTACAAGAACAAAGAAATGTGTTTGTTTTCTCGAGGGTGGAAAGAACAAGAACAAAGTTCGTTCTGGCAGTACATTCCATACTTCACGAGAAAAGCACAGATCATCTGCGTTTCTCTGCATTAACCACGCCCACATTAAATGTCTGACCAATCACACAATAGTTCTCGGACACTCGCAAGAAAAAAGTTCTGCTCAGGCGATGTGTCGAGAACAAGCTGCGAGAACTCCCAAACCTGGGAGTTGACACGCTAACAGCCAATCGTCTAACAGTATCATGTTTGAGGATCGCCCGGAAATAAGTGCCACAGCAAGCGAGTATGGCAGGAAACGGGAAAACAATTCAGCTCGCCAGTATGACCAAGGGGGTAATCTAGCGCTCGGAAAGCGTTCCACCCCTAGGGGCTGCCATTGCTAACCAAGCAATCACCTGCTGTTAGCATCCCATTGACTTCCATTCATTTTTGAGTCACTTTGACAGTGAATAACTTTACATCTGAGGCGTTTAAAGACTCCATTTGTCCATTGTTTATTTATAAACAAACATGACAATGCATAAAAGGCTCCGTTACCTTGTATCTTACACTATCGCCCCGCAGAAACTGTTTTTGTAAAAATAGGCTAACGATTGCACCATTACCAACGCAACGGGAGAAAATATTTAAACAACGTGATTCAGATTTCACTTTCCACAACTACTAGAAGACCTACAGCTGTCCGACAGGTTTCTCACGTCACATCTACGTCGTCAAGCTCAGTCTGAGCCTGCGCAGTTCGCTCAGCCATCAGGAAGAGAGTGCCCCTAGGTTGACTTCATTTTTTCGCCGTTGACGTCAATGGGATCGCTCTGTCCATTTCTTTTACTGTCTATGAGTATGACAGTTTTTGGGATTTTAGAAATCTGACCGTCGTCCCGACCAATTCTGGTAACACTACAAACTTCTTTAACCACCTTAAGCCTCGTTTATACTTTCGTCTCCTCTGACTGCATGCGCGAGGTGTTTATACTCGACGTGCTCGTCGTTGTGCTATTCTTTGAAACGAGAAGGCGAGGCAACGTAACTCTGCATCAGTGCCTTATGACAAAGCATCTAGACGGTGCAAAGAAATAACAAAAGACACTGCACCTTAATGTTAAGAGATAATTGTTAAGTGTTCATTGTGAATTTAGACTTATGTTTACATTTTAATTATAAATATGAATAATTATAAATGATTGTTTTCCATGGCTGTGTTGACATTCCTTTATAACTGAGGGGATTATAATCAGAGGAAGGTTAATTTTAAAATAATGTAATGTAATATATTTTTCTCCTGGTCGTTATTTTAAATAGGTCATAAAAATATCAATAATTATCAATATCGACTGATATGAAACCGTTATATCGTGATACAGTTAAGCCATATTGCCCAGCCCTATTCTCATGTCTTCTTGCGCTTAAATATTTTAATAGGCAAGGCTTAAAAATGCACATGCAAATAATAATCTTTCGTAATGAAGCAGCACTGGCCCAATCGGACAAGTGATAAAACCGTCAACTGTCACGCGCGTCGTTCACGAGTCGTTATTGTCGAGCCCTTTATGCATTTTGGGGTTTCTTGGCTAAAGGCAATGGAAATGCTATAAAGATGATAACAGGCAGCTTTTGGTCTCTACATAATGATGCCTTCTTAAAATGCACAACAATTTAGCTCACCCATTCTACTAACTGTCGATTCAATAGCATTGAAACAATTGGAAGTTAAACAATTGCTTTTGGTAAACTGTGTAAACATAAAACTATTAAATGTGCATTAACTGAGAAAAATTGAGATATCTATTTTCAAACACACAAAACCCCATGGGATGAAAAAAAAAAAAAAAAAAAACGACCTGAAAATGATTTTCAGAATACGCAGTAGGGTAGCTGTGTTTAAGCAGAAGCTGTCTTCTTCCCAGCAGGCTTTCTTTGAGTGACAGGGAGGTGCCGCTTGTCATAAGAGGTGAAGAGGAATGACTGATAAAGAATCTGAGCCTTGTGTTTTCCACTGTGAGTTACACAGGAGCCCAGCCAGTGTCGTTCTCTTTCCCTCCCTCTCATTCCGTTTTCAGAGATTATTCTGCCCCGAGCGAGGCGCATGTGCGCACACACACACGGCTGACAGCACAAAGGTGGGCAAAGCTGACAGAAGTGAGAAAAATAGCTAAATTTCCAACAGCCGGATCACAAAGCGCTCAAAACTTCTAAGCCGCTCTAGAGAGGATGCAGTGTTAGTCATCATAAGAAACTTTGCAATAACTCAAAAAAGGACATACGGTATATGAATCCCAGAAATTCGTATAGTGTATTTAAATATCAGCATAAAGTATTCTTGGAGTTCTTATATTTTGGCTTCTTATATTTTGGTGTTTCTCCTGTACTCCACCCCGTTTGTTTATTTCAGCCTTTGCTGTCAAACTGTGCCGTATAATTCTCTTTGCTAAGCATTTAGGAGTGAACAGATGAATCATTTAAATGAATTAATGAACTGGTTTTATGCAAACAGTAGGCAGCAGTGTCTCGGAAGTAGTTGGTAATCCAATATTCATCCTGGGAATGAGAGGTAGCGTGTAGCATATTGACTCCAACCACATGCTGGGTCTGTTTATGCTCTGTCTGGAGATATGACATCCCAAAAGATGCAGGGATGGACAATGTTTTCCAGCAGATATGACTTACAGGCAATGGGCTTAAAAATATATACACTTTTCAATAAAAGCTAAAGCTAATATTTTACATTAAAGGTGCACTATGTAGTATTTTTGCAGTAAAATATCCAAAAACCACAAGGCCAGTGTTATATATTTTGTTCAGTTGAGTTCTTACAATATCCCCAATGTTTCTAACTATTTGTAAATTGCTATTTTTACCAAGGATCCGGGACGTCTGAGGGAGTCGCCTGTCAATCGCGTCATATCTGCGTTACTTTCGGTTTCCGGTTTTACTCTCACTGCAGTGTGAACAAGTTTCACAGCAGCCGCTGAGCTAACGTACAGAGTAATGCGACAACATCATTTTAAACACACTTAAATGTATCTAATATGATAAACTGAGCTGTGTTACCTCACACTCATGACCGGAAAAGGGGAAATGGCGCCGGCGACTGTGTCCCGTCATAAAAGTCCCGTTGCTCGCGAGCCGTGTGTTTGCGTAACAGTCGCTCCAGCGGCCTTGCTCAGCTCCTCAACATTCGGTCCCGCTCTGCTTAACACTACAGTAAAGTTAATAACCGCATCCATCAACATGGTTTCTGCCCGAGTCCTATACCGGTTCTTTTCCACCGGCTGGCAAACTTGGCATCATTAAACTACGCCTTTGTTTTAAATTGGGACCCTCTAGTGGATGGGAAAGTTACATAATGTAGCTTTAAGTATGCATAATATATCAGTATATAGGGGTTATCAGAAAATATCAGATTTTTTTTTCTTCTCAATATTGAAATTATATTGGCCAATATTGGATATTATATTTTGTATATCCATTTCCCCTATTTTTACATTTAGATTTATTTTGCCACCATCTAATGCTCACTTAAAAGTTAACTTTAAAAAAACACTCATAATCAAATAATAATTTTACATGCAAATCATATTATACATTATAATGTATAATTTTGTACATTACAATAATTGTAAATTTTAATACTGATTAGCAGATAATAGTTTTCATGTCATGATCGATAACTGATAAAAGGACACATTATAGTTTGATACAATTCTGTATAAATAAAAAAAAATGAACAGACATTACAGCATTATAATGTACAGAATGAAAACAGCAAATGTAATGGATAATAGTTATTCAGTTACCAATTTATTTTAAAGACTAAATTTAAGAGAACATTAAAAGATATCAAAGGAAATATAAATACAAAAATAAAAGCCTGAAAATGTACAATAATCGGCTGATACTGACAAAATGAAACTAGCCAATAAACAGAATGGCATATATTGTGCATCACTAGTGTCGTAAAAGCTCAATTCAATTTTTTTATGATGTATATAAATGTATTTAGGCAAAATTTAAAATGTAATACTAAGAAGTTTATAGTAACAAGTATAATTTCAAGTCAATAATTAATTATTTCAATATCAATGCATACTATTCCTACTTTAGATTCATTATAATAATCATTAGCTCATGGATCCAAGCTATCCATGCAAATGTATAACAGTCCCTGCAAAAAGGTAAATTGTGCACAACTCTCATAGATTAACTGTGACGGCAGCTAGTCAATCCTGTGGACAGATAAGCACTGGGCATTGTGGTACATGACAATAACAGCAAGGTATTGAGGGAAGTGATGAGAGGTGCAGGGTTGTAAGGGTGAGGTCGTACAGAGAGTTTGCGGACACAAACAGGTTCTCTCTGGATTAAAGTCCATTCAAAGCAAGCACCCATTACAGCTACTCAAACCTTGAGCCTTTCTGTCGTGTATAATAAAAGCAGGTTGAGCTCCGATTGGAATCTATGAGTGTAAGATTGAGGCTTAATGCAATTCAGTCACCTGGGAGGCTGCAAGGCAATTGATACATGTTACAATTCACTAATGAATATAAGAAAAAATGCTAGCATAATGATTGGTGTGAGCTTTGTTTAGAAACTAATGAGAAGAAATAGAGGGACAAAAGGAAGTAGTTTTAAATAGCACATTAGGGAATCCTTGAGACAGATCCCAGACCTCTAGTGAAGCACCGTGCCTAGGTGAAGTTCAGGGCCGGCTTGGGAGAAAGGAAAAGTTAACTAGAACACTAATGAGTGGAGAAGGTACAACTACATCATGAGTGGTTTGTCAGTGGCTTTTGAATTGGTCCTTGCTTAATGACCTTGGAAAAATGAATTCATTTACTAGCGCCTGCAAATTACTGTCAGACCAGCTACTGAAATGGCAGAACGTCAATACTGATATTGCAGTCAGAAGCAATGCATATGATCCCTGATTTGATCCAAACAGAAATAGTTTAGAATATTTATGTCATCATTTACTCACCCACCAAATTGAATGAATTATCTTTACGAATCACCTCTATGAATTTATTTCTTCTGCTGAACACAGGAAGATATTTTGAAGCCCATTGACTTTCATATTATTGTTTTCCATACTATGGAAGGCAATGGTCAACTGTTTGGTTACCAACATTCTTCAAAATATCTTTTTTTAAGTGTGTTAAAGGGATAGTTCACCCAAAAAAGGAAAGATTTATGTTTATCTGCTTACCCCCACCGCTGCTCGTGTAATGCATGTCAATGGGGTCTAATTTGCATTATACAGCAACGGTATGAGTAAAAAATATTTATTTGTGTTCTACTGAAGAAACAAACACACCTTCAGCTTAGATGCCCTGGGGGTAAGCCGACAAACAAATTCATTGTTTGGTGAACTATCCCTTTAGGCAAGAGAAAAACTCATAGAGGTTGGACCAATTTGAGGGTGAGTTATCACTTTGAGGACAATTTTAAAGGGATACTCCCCCCCCCCCCCCAGATATAATAGTCATCCTAGATATACATGAAATTATTCTTTCAGACGAATACAGTCAGAGTTTTATAAAGGCAGTGAACGGCATTTTCTGTTTCGAAGTCAATAAAAGTGCATCTATCCATCATAAAAGTGCTCCACTCGGCTCCGGGGCCTTCTGAAGCAAAGCGTTTGTGTACGAAATATATCATACACTGGAACACACATATGACAGTTAGCGGAAGTTAGAGATTACGGTTTGCAAAGTTTTATATATGTATATTTTTCTTATACAAATGCATCGTTTCGCTTCAGGCCTTTATTAACCCCCTGGAGCTGGTGGGAGCAGTTATATGATGGAATCTGGAAACACCAATGGATAGAAAACAGAAACATCCATTCACTGTCATTATAAACCTTTGAAGAGCCAGGACATTTTTTAATATAAACCCAATTGTATTCGTCTGAATGAAGAATGTCATACACCCAGGAGAGTGAGTAAATCATGGGTTAATTTTCATTTTTGGGTGAACTATCAAGTTTAAGGACAAGTTTACTTGCATACAATAAACCACTTGCGTAAATGTAACATCTGGTTTCTGGAGCAAAAACCAAAGAAGCGCTGAAGAAAAACACTCTTTAGTCTGCAGCCATTAGAGAACGCAATGCCACTAACATTACCGCGTAACACCTTACAGTGGAAGTGATCGGGTGTCTAAAGTTTTGAAAAGATTAGACACGTGCAGATGTAACTCATCTTTTCAAAATGCACAGACAAACAGAAGAGCAACTTCCAGCAGTCAACTTCATGACTGTCTGCCTTAGAAGAAAGGAGACACTTTCTGAGACAGGCAGTGGGTATGTTTCTTTCTCTCAGTCTGAACAGAACTGACTTAAACATGCAATCGTGGACCGGTCCTGCTGAGGCTCCCGTCGTCTGCACAAATCAAACCAGACAGTTCCATTCCCCAAAAAATGTTGCCCTTATTACCAAACCCTGCTATTTACAATCACTGCCTAGACATATGCTGCTGTCATGGAAGTTTTCCCACATGGTTCAATTTAATAGTGAAAAGCAGCATGTGAGATTATGAATAATGGGATGTAGCTGTCATTTCAAAATGGTGCACTTTGCATGTGTTGTATATTCCTGATTCGCTGTAGTGTTAATTTGCCATCCCGAATCGGCGATTGTGTTCCACTGGCGTGCCTTGAAACGGCATGAAATGGGTCAGTGTGAACAAGTTTAGTGTTTCTCATTCAGCACAAGAGCTCAGCTGGCCCATCATGAGGACTTCATTGTGTGTGTGACTATCACAGAACATAAGGTGGATGATGTGGGAAGACAACCATAAGCAAACATTTTATAGGCTAAAATTCAACTGTTCTTTAAACATTACTTGTTCGCTATATTGTTTAGATGTGCATGATACAATGAAAAACATCTGATAAAAGCATAAGAAATTACAAATAATCAGCCAGTCAATACCTACATGATCAGCATGATATCATGATTAGATATATAAAAAAATTATATATATTATATATATATATTATGTGTATATATATATATATATATATATATATATATATATATATATAAATAATTTTTTTACAGTATTTTGTCTAAATAAATTATATCAATTACAAGCAGAGTTTGTTTTTTGGTTTTTAGTTTTCAGTTTTCAGTCATTCATTTATTTATTTTATATTTTTTATGCACTTTTACCATTTATATTAGTCCAATAAAATGTTGCTTTAATATATTTTTATTTTTAGCTTCCCTTTTATTAATTGTGGTGTTAACTAAATCTAATGCTATATAAAAACAAAAGTAAACATTTGTATTATTGAAATAAAGCTGAAATAAAATGCAAATATTAGATTTTAAATTTAAATTAAAACAAATATAAGAACTATTGCCTTGGCAACTAACTAAAATAAAATAAGTTTAGGTGGAAGTAAAGTGAATTTCGGCATCACAACATCATGTGGGAAATGGATATTCATTTTGAAATCGGCCAAGGATTACATTTAATATTTTTATTCAGTTGTTAGTGTTTTTATATATTACCTAAGTGATCATTAGATGACTATCTATAATCGAATTATCGTCACATATGCTCTGTGTCTGTCCTTGGACTTTTACATTGAAGTGTTTCCTGTGCTTTATTTTGTAGTTAATTGTAGTTGTTTCCATGTTGATTAGTCGCCCCAGATGTATCTTGTTTCCTTGTTACTGCTGTTAAGCTTGTTTGCCCTGTGTATATATAGCCCTGTTTATATATAGCCCTGTGTTTCATTTGCGCTCTGTCAGTTGTTGAATGTGATGGTCCCTGTTTTCAGTTAGCTTTTGTTCCAGTTTTCCTTTTGTTTGTGAATTGTTTCTTTATTAAAACACCTGCACTTCGATCTATGCCTCAGCCTGTTTTCTCTGCATTGTACAATAATAATAATCATGCACAATTAAATGTTAACGGATGTCATGCCTTGCTAAAACCTGCACCAAATAATTATGTTATAAAAATGGGATGTTTCTCTGCAAAACTGTGCAATCACAACACGTTGTTACCAGAAGATTAAAGGGTTACTTCGGCGATTAGCATATGGCTTTGTATCAGTAGAAACCCTGGAGTATATTCAAATGATTGTGCTTTCCCCCCTCATATCCCCCTGAGACAAGAGATTTATGCTTTTTATTTCTGGAAAAATTCCTCCTATGACGCAAATTGACGATATTTGCATCATCGGAGGAATGGTTGGCCAAAGGCTAAAGACTACAGCCAGCAGAGGGAGCCATTTCCGCATCTTTTGAACTCCCGCATGGGGGATGGAGATCACACTCACAGCACAGCTCGCAGCTACAGGCACTCATTTAAACAGAGCTATGGTGAGCAATGTCTTTTAAATTCTTAAATTAATTTCTATGAAAGTTAAGCTTGCAAAGGCATGAACTGAAACGCGTCAGACTGAACTCGTGTTGTGAATGTATGCCGCGAATGTAGTCGCGATTACCTCAGCTCTCACCATGAGAGCTCATTAATCTCACTCCTGCAGTTAGTGCTCAGTGCTGTGATACTCACTCATTATATTGAACAGACACGTTCAGTTTTTAATTGTAGTGTCTGTTCTCCAACTCAGTCACAGTAATCCAGTAGCGGTGGCTTTGGGAATGACCTCACAGGGCAGCAAAGCATTCTGGGAATTGTAGTTTTTCATCCCCATGAGACAAAAATACATTTTCTGTCTTTTCTCGGTCTAGAAGGCACCAAATTTTAAAATAATTTCACATTTCTACTACATTAATGACCCAGTTTAAATACAGATTCATCTTCCCAGCGCTGAAGTACCCCTTTAAAAACAGAAATGACAACTGTCTAGATCACAAAACAAACATTGTGGATGGTGTGATGCATATGACTTTAAATATCTATTTTAATAATACTTCTCATTCACCAAGGCTGAAATTTGATGAAAGCACTAGGTAATTCAAGCCTACACAAACCAAATTGCTAACTAATTTTGTAACTAAATGTTACCAAAGATCTCCCACTCCCATCATAGTGAATGCTGGGAAATTTTTCAAGGTTTAGTCGATAAAGCTAAACTTGTGATTTAGCCTAAAGGGGCCGTGTCTGCTCTCCCTTAGGCATGAGGAAAGCACATTCATTATCAGGCAGACTGTAAGCCTGAGTCATGGGCGCATCTATCAAAGCTTAGAGGTGAGAGATTAAAGGGGCGACTGCCAACTTGCCTCTTGGTCAAACGGAATGCTGAATCACAAAATGGCCCTTGCAAAAGGATATGAAATTGCATATGTGCATGTAGGTTTGTTTAGATCTGCCTGATTGTATTGCAGCACAACATCATTTGATATACAATACACTTAAGCAAGAGGATACACAACTACACGGCCATTTCAGTACAAGCAAACAAGGATAGGAAATGGAAGATGATTAGGGGGAAAAATCAGACCATTTGTCCTTTTCTGTTCTAATACACTAGAGAAGTATGGATGCTGATTAAAAGGCTTATTCGTTCCTTCCGTAACTTAGGTCAGTGTTATAGAGATGTAAGTGTAGTGCCTATCGGCAAGATCAAAAGTGAGCCGCACAGAACAAGACAAACAGGAAACAAAAACAACCTCTCATCTTGTGGGCTTGCATGTTCATTAAGAGCATCCTGAATTTGCTCGAAGAACTAAGTAGTCGCTCATGGGAGTCTTTGATGAAGTTCTGCATATTACAAGAGTATACAGACGCGGCTGAAAGGAGTCGTGCCCAAACAGAGATGGCAATCAGAGCAAGTATGATATCAAAAAAAAAAAAAAAACTATCCAGCTGTCCTCAGATCAAAGGCAGAAGACAGTGAATACAGAATGAAATTCTCGTACTTCCTCCTAAAGATTTTTTTTCAGTTCACCCACTTGATTACATAATTTAAATATTTGGAATAAAAAAATTTAATTTATATATATATTATATATATATATATATATATATATATATATATATATATATATATATATATAACACTGATCATCTCTTCATCACGACACCTGTTAGGGGGCGGGATATATTAGGGAGCAAGTGAACATTTTGTCCTCAATGTTGATGTGCTAGAAGCTAGAATAATGGGCAAGTGTAAGGATTTCAGTGAGTCCAAATTGTGATGGGTAGACGACCGGGTCTGAGCATCTCCAAAACTGCAGCTCTTGTTCCCGGTCTGCAGTGGTCAGTATCTATCAAAAGTGGTCGAAGGAAGGAACAGAGGTGAACCTGCGACAGGGTGGCCAAGGCTCACTGATGCACATGGGGAGCGAAGGCTGTGTGATGCTTTGGGCAATGTTCTACTGGAAAACCTTGGGTCCTGCCATCCATGTGACTTTGACACGTAACACCTACCTAAGCATTGTTGCAGATCATGTACATCCTTTCATTGAAAAGGTAATCCCTGGTGGCTGTGACCACTTTCAGCAGGATGATGTGGCCTTCCACAAAGGAAAAATGGTTCAGGAATAGTTTAAAGAGCACAACAACGAGATTGAGGTGTTGACTTAACAAGCGAGCATCAGTAGGGTGTGCTGAACAAACAAGTCTGATCCATGGAGGCCCTCCCTCGCAACTTACAGGACTTAAAGGATCTGCTGCTAACATCTTGGTGCCAGACACCACAGCCCACCTCCTGCTTAACAGTAAAACCCAAACAAAATACCAACACCTACCCTGGCAACCGCCCACAACACCTTATAATTCATGTGGCAGCAAGTTTTATGCAGTCAAACACCACTGTCACACATCACAGATCAATATCAATACTAACTGAACATATATGTATTAAACATATATGTATTAAAATTCCTTTGGCAGCCTATAATTTCAATATAGAAAACCCCAGTTCATGTGAAATGCTAAATATAAAAGTCACATTACAGAAGCAAAGACAATCTTATGCAAAGTAATATGCTTCAAATGCTTTCATTCCACAGTTTAACTAATTAACAGCAAAATGCATTGAAGATTTCTGATCATAGCCCATTCGGTTGAATTACCAAGGCCTTCATGAGACACCCAGAGTACTAATTTGTCAGCCTAAAAAGGTCTCATCCAACATGCAAAACTAATTTAAAAAGCAATTTTCCATTGGAATGCACACTGTTAAAAGTCATTGTGATTTTAAAATACTGTAAAAATGTCATGAAATTCCTATAAATTACTATATATGGTAACTGTAACATCTAACCTTATTTAATGTAATTTTACAGTAAAATGCTGTTAAATGTACAGCTTTCAGAAGTGAAAAAGAACAAGTTAATGTATAATTTACACTGAACTATAAACATAAAAATACACTGAAAACTATAAATTGTCATTTCCAGAATTCCTTATCTGACAATTCACATTTGATGTATTTTCATCTAAATAACTGTTTTTATAAGTGTTCATCAATTATTTAGATTAGGATGTTACATCAAATGTTGTTAAATGAATGTTTATTGCATTTGTTATGCCATGTGTGTTACCATGATGGTGATTAGTGTGTGTGTGTGTGTGTGTGTGTGTGTGTGTGTGTGTGTGTGTGTGTGTGTGTGTGTGTGTGTGTGTATGTGTGTGTGAGAGTGATTACATTGTGGAGACCAAATGTCCCCATAAGGATCGTACAACCTGAGATCACCTACATTGTGGGGACCAGCTAGCGGTCCACACTTTTTTAAAGGCTTATACATCATACAGCATGAGTTTTTTTGAGAAAGTAAAAATGCAGAATATCTCCTGTGATGGGTAGGTTTAAGGGCAGGGGAAGTGTAGGTGGACAGTTTGTACGGTATAAAAAACATTATGTCTATGGAGAGTCCCCACAAAGATAGTAAACCAGCCACGGGCGCGAGTGTGTATGTGTGTGTGTGTTTAGAGTTTGTTCTCATCACCACATGTTTTTGGTGGTTGTCAGTGTATTACAAAGGTAAAAAACAGATATTAGTAGTCTACTTCAATAGGTTTGTAAATAACATTATCAGTTAATGAAATAAGGCTGTTTTTTACAGTATAAAGCACACATCAGATGTTCACAACATACTGCATGAAACGCACAAAAAGAAAAGTGCTTTTAGCATGACAGTCTACTGATAAAGCTGACAACAGAGATGAATGATACATCGGTGACTGAATCCTGAATCAAACGGAATCAAAGATGTTATCTCTGATAACACTAAAAATTCCCCTAAAGATGAGAATTTCAATGTCTTCAAGGGTAAAATGTATGAGCAAGTGAAAGGATTGCACCCCCGTGAAGCCAAACACAATGTTGAGGCTGCATTTGCAGATTGCATAATCAACATGCAGCACTTTTTCACTCCGCAGGAGTCGCAACCGACAGTTATTATTTTTCACCATGTTGCAGAGAGGACGTGATGTACAACACTAATGTTTGACAGCCTCTGTCTCTGGATTAGCACAAATAGTCTGTCAGCTGTGGTAACTCAAGATTGGCCTGTTGATACCTCAAATTGAAACTGCGGAAAGCTCTGCCAATTCCCCGGTGAAGGGCCTCGGGGCTAACAATGCATACGTCCCATACAATCATCTCAAACATGTGCTTTACTGATAACATTCATACGAGTGTATGTTCAAGGACAGAGTGACAGAACATCTCCTGTCATGTCTACAAACAAAGACTGACGGGCCAGTCGCGTTTTCTCTAATAGATTCTTAACTTTGTGTGTCACTTTGGAAATGCTAAACGTTTTTGACGGCGACTCAGCGCACGTGTGCATGTACCACATTGTCACAGCAGACAAATCTGCATGCATCCTGAACAATTACAAGCTGATTGCAAACGTATGAAACACCCAGTTGATATTTCCTGCCATATCAAGAGCCTCAATACCGCTACAGCATGAAACCTCAGCAGTTGACCGATTCCTGAAAGAATAACTTGTATGAGTGGGTTAATCATTACAGTGGATCACAACATGGTGACAGCATTGATTCCAGAACAAATGGGAATCAAATCCATTTTTAGCGCCAAATCTGATTCATTCCCATCAAATGAATCTTAGAGCTCTTTTAGTGATTCATATCACTACTGTGTGATCAGTGTAGAACGATTCCAGGACGAATGAATCGCATTAACTGTTTTTTTTTTTCAGTAAATCAAATCCACTCACAGTGATTAGTCAGATTCCCAAAGAAATTACTCTTATGAGTGAGTTTTTTAATCAATCAAATCTATAGTCGGATTCACAGAATCAAACCATACACTGACTGCAACCACTAAATGCGATTCACAAACTCTTTGAGATGATTGTTTTTATGCATTCTGATTCGCGAACGCACGGTTCTAACATAGGCTAAATGTCTTCAGTGAATCAAAACCATAAAACGTGGCCATGAATCATGATTTGGATCGCGTGTCAAACTGCTGAAATCACGTGACATTGGCGAATCATGAATCAATCCGCTGATTCATGACAGTTTGAATCTTTATTTGAGGTTTGAAAACGAATGCGGAAGAGAAGACAATGCTGAATAATTTTAGCTATTTTTGGACCAAAATGTATTGTCGAGCTTCGAAAGAGTCTAACTAACCAACTGATGTCACATATGAACTACTTTGATGATGTTTTCATTACCTTCTGGATGTGGACAGCAAGTGTGCATACACTTACATTCAAAGGACAGAAAGCCCTCGGACTAAATCTAATCTTAAACTGTGTTCCGAGGATGAACGGAAGTCTTACGGTTGTGGAACAACATTGGGGTAAGTCATTAATGAAAGAAACGGATTTGTGTTTCACTTTGTGTTTAGTGCCTTTATGGGTCTTGTGAGTGGAAATATACTGAATGCCAATGGAGGCCTTTCTGAAGCCTTTCTCAGCCCTCAGCTTTCAACAAAAATATCTACATTTGTGTTCCAAAGATGAACGAAGGTCTTACGGGTGTCCAACGACATGAGGGTGAGTAATTCATGAAATCATTTTCATTTTTAGGTGAACTAACCCTTTAAAGACTATATGTTTGTTATTGTGTTTCTTTTCTCCAGATATTCATTCTTCAAAAAACGCCTTCCTCCCCAAGTTTGTGACTTTTTTTTTTTGACAAGTAGGCCTACTCAAGCAGACAAAGTGAAAACAACAAATGCATAGGATAATGCCAGTAAACCATTTCCCCCAGAAATGCAGTGAGCATTTCATCTGAATTCATGTACTGCAGCTTTATATCATCGCTGTACAGTAGAACGGTGGCAAACAGCATTACCGAGTAAACCTCATTATTGCCTAAAAGGGCACACTGATGAGCGACACATGGGCTCAACACCTCTCCCTGCCCCCATCACGCTTAGCTTCTGCTGTTGCTGTACGTGTAATGGTGTGTACATGCATGTTTGTGCATTTGTCGTGTACCTCCACTCCACCTAAGCCCAGTTACAACAAGGGCAAAAGATCAGTGTACTCTTTCTGACTGTGGATACAGCTGGTCACTGCAGAAGCTATATGCCACAGATTCAAAATAAAAGATTTCTTGAAACTTGATGTGTCCTTAAAGGATTAGTTCACTTTAAAATGAAAATGACCCCATTATTTACTCACCCTCAAGCCATCCTAGGTGTGACGTATAACTAGGACATAGCGTTTTGAACTGCAAGAGGTGTTAAACTTTCTTCGTAAGTTGAATATGGAAGGCGGTCTGTGTAAGCTTAATATTTTACTTAACACATTAAAAATTGATATTTTTCTTACACAAATGCATCAATCCGCTTCAGACGGCCTTTATTAACTCCCTGGAGCAGTGTAGAGTACGTTTATGATGAATGGATGCACTTTTTTGAGCTTAAAACTCATGGGCCCCATAATAATGCTTGGAAGCGGCAGAATATTTTTAATATTATATAACTCTGTGTTCATCAAAAAGTCATATACAGGATGGCTTGAGGGTGAAAAGTAATTTTAATTTTTAAAGTGAACTAGCCCTTTAAGGATCTTAGAAGAACAGATTCACTTTAAGGGTGTTTACACGACAACAATGTCCTAAAAGCGGTACAGTTTTTCCTTTTCCTTACATACAAAAACATTGTCAATACGGTCCCCATTGAATCACACAGATCAGCAAAAACTTTTAAAATGATTTTTAATGTCAAGCTAGTAGTACATTGTCACTTTGTGAAGAAACACTAAACTCCAAAATGCTGTCGTGTAAATGAACAGCCAAAACTCATAAAACGTTTTTAGTTGAAAAGGGTGCTGTGTAAACATCTGTAACATTTTCATAAAAAAAACATGTGAGTGGTCAGTAACATAAGCTCCATATCAAACACCTAACAGATATAAATAAATAAAAGAGCAACAGAAATTGACAGAGATTCCCTCAAAACGTCAAGGGTTATCACCAAATATTTTGGACAGGAACCACATGTAGACACATTTAACATAAAAAAGATGATTTTATACATTGGGGATTGATTGGATCAAGAAAAGTTTGAGCTGTAACTAGTTTCAGTCTCGGAACGAGAGGCAGCGTCCATACAACATTGTTAAAAAAAGGTTACTGGGCCAAACCTTTTCAAGAAATGCATGCTTTTAATTAGCAACGGTACATTAAATTGATTTTTTTATTGGGTCAAATAAATGCAGCACTGATGAGCATAATACGAATATTCTACACTGTAAAAAAATATTTAGAAAAAAAGTTACCTGGTTGCCTTAAAATTTTGAGTTCATTGAAATTAAAATTTTGAGTTAATACAATGAACATTTTTTTGAGATTCGACAGCCTTTATTAAAATATTATTAAAAGATTTTGTAAGCATATTGGGTAATTATGTGTGTGTTATTTCTGATGATGCAGTGAAACATGCCAAATTGTGCTATTTTCATGATTTATCACATTTTTTATGTGGTTCAGATTCAAAAATATTTTGAGTTTCTATTTATTAAACTAATTTCCTTCATTGTATCAACTCAAATTTTTAATTTCAATAAACTCAAAATTTTAAGGCAACCAGGTTACTTACTTTTTTAAGTTAAACCAACAAAAACCACCACAAATTTTTTACAGTGTACCAACCATTTTTATTTTATATAAAGCTGAATTTGAAATAATATTGATAATTATGAAGTTCAATTGCATTTTAATAGATTTTTTTAAGGACAACCCACTAACTCGATACAAATATTTTCAATGATTTATTTACGCTTTGGTACAATAAAAAAGCTAATCATTTAATTATTTTTCTAATCAGTTTTTAAGTTTGCACACATTATAAGTATAAAGTGTTTTTCTTAAATAATGGTCACAATTCTAAGCAGGGGTCCCTTCAAGGAAACCATCATATTTGTGAGTTTCTAGCATTAAAAAGACAAGAAAATAAGACGCAGCATGGACCAGAATTTATAAAATCTTAGATTGCTGTGTGACAGGTGGTTGTAGAGCACGAGCTGCAAAATAAAGTGGCTGCATGACATCAGCTGAGAATAAGGTTGTTTCTGAGGCGAAGCTAGAACATTTTTTCCCTCTTTATATTTTGTTTTGAATAAAGCAGGCATGAATGTGCTTTTAATAAGTTAAGTGTCCATTTTGAGGATTTCACATTCACATTGAGATGTTAGACTCTTCAAGTGTGAAGTTGCACTTTAATACGTCTGCCACCTAGTGGCAAGTCTCTTTTTTGCAACGCGATCTTGAAGAACGTCAATGAAGGACATTTTCTGCATGGTCAATTTCTAATTAAGATGCAATCAGTTCGATAATGATAGTGTACACAAAACAAGCCAACATCCATAAACATAATTTTTATGATGTCCCACACCACTTCACCTGGTATCCAATATCGATGCGAATGCACACACATTTACAGTTGATTACAATCGCTCAATGGAGTTGATTCTAGGTCAATGTTCAGGCAAACTGTTGCCTGTTAAACTTCATTAGGGATTCGCTGACAGCGGTGAGCGAATAAACAAAGCGGCAGAAAACTAAACAAACCGCACACAAATGCAAACACACAATGAGCCGAGCCGCTGCGCCCAGTGTGAGCATGTGCAAAGCTGGGCTGTAACCCAGATTAACAGACAGACAGGAGGCTGTAGCTCTGAAAGGGACAGCTAACTTGCTGTGCAGTCGAGGCAGACAGGTCAGGACAGGAGGGTGCGGAGTGGTTTTCACAGAGGAAACAGCCTGCCCGCTCTCTGGTCGCTGTAGTGATCCACTAAACACTGACAACATTATGCTGTTCTTCCCCGAGGCCAACCATTACTGACAGGCCCCCGAGGCCTGCTACCGCACACGTGTCTGCTCCATGTGTGACATATTCATTTCTCTTTGTTGCACGAGCGCTCGGTCTCTCTTGCTTGCGCTCTTTTTCGCTCTCTGGCCCAAATGCCGCATTACAGAATTTGTAGGGCTCCCGTCCTTTCGCGAGCATATTTGGTGAAGGATGGAGGGTGTATGCGTGATATAGTGGCAGTGACAGCGTGTGCAGGCAAGCGAAGCCTGTATGACGCAGTCGGTGTGTAACACTCTGTTTACCAAACAATGTGTCATTCTACATGTTCATGAAACAACAAAAAAGTAACATTCTGAGATGTGCTTCAGGGTGGATTGCAACAGCCACTGTGAAACATGCAAATCTTCTTTCTACATGACAAATATATGTATTATGAAGTATAAACTTCGGTAACTCCTGGCATAGGGTCCAATTTTCATAGTTGCTTATTAGCATGCATATTACAAGGATATTTGCTGTTTATTAGTACTTAAAAAGCACATATTAATCTTTTATTCTGCGCGACCATATTCTACATCCCTGAATCTTACCCAATACCTAAACTTAACATCTATCTTACTAAGCAGTCATAGTTAATAGTTAAGTAAAGTCAACAATGAGCTCAGGAAAAGAAACACACAAAAAAATCATCCTAGGAGTACATGACATTCTTCTTTCAGACGAATAAAAGTGGAGTTATATTTTAAAAGTCCTAGCTAATCCAAGCTTTATATTGGCAGGGATTTTTGCTCTGTTTTTGAAGTCCAAATGCATCTGTCCGCTCCGGGTGGTTAATAAATTCCTTTAGAAGTGAATTGATGTGTTTGTGGAAGAAAAATATCCATATTTAAAACTTTATAAAGTAACGTTTCGGCCGATCGCCTTCCATATTCAGTTAATGGAAAAAGTGTTGAAAGTGCCTCTGCAATTTAAAGGTTTACACTACCAATACGCATGTTAAGGCTGACGTAAGGCGGCAGCGCTTCCGGGTCCAAACGCTCTATCTTATACCACAAGAAAAACTACAAACGGTGCTAATATACACACACAATGTGGTGTAATACTACAAAAAAGCTATAATCATAACCTTTTTCTCCATACCATAATTCCAGATGGCCAGACAGTGATTCATCTTTTTTAAATCGTTAAAATATTAATGTATGTGACGCTGTGACCATAAAGACTGTAGTGTAGACTAAGTATTTAAAATGTTAAACTTTTTTAAATGTTTGATGTTTAATATGAAAACAATAGCGCTCCTAAACGGGCGTCAGTGGCATTCTCAAGTGAAACGAGTTGAGGCTTGGACCCAGAAACGGCGTTCCTTACGTCACGACTTAACAAGCGGGATATTTTTCTCATAAAAAAACTCTAAACTCTGCAAGAGAGTGGCCCTTCTGGACCAATGTCCCCCACCCCTGCTGTAGATGATAATATGAATGAATGAATGAATGAATGAATGAATGAATGAATGAATGAATGAATGAATGAATGAATGAATGAATGAATGAATGAATATGGATGAGGAGACTGAATAAAACTGATTGAATGAATGAATGAATGTGGATGAATAAATGACCATCGTCGTCATCATCGTCATCATCGATAATACAAATTATTTATTTGTTTATTTGTTTGTTTGTTCACTAAATCTATTTACATATAAAGATAATCTTCAATGGCCAGTTATTACTGCGATGTGAAAACAATATGAACGCTTAGAAAAATGTGTGAAGACAGGCTCAAAGTTAAGCTCTTGCTCAACAATTGCATGGAGGAATGCTGGATAATTTCCAGACTGAGAGTCAATGACATTTAGATTTATCTGAGGAAAATACTCTCAGAATTGACTGACGCAAGCTTTACTGGCTTCTTTTTCTCTGCTGGTTCCAGCTCTGGATGCCCTTTAACATAAAACCCTTGAGTATCAACAATGCACTATTTAATAAAACAGATAGACAGGCAGAAAGAAGGCTTCAAACTAAAAGTTTCCTCTTAGACATTCAACATCATTTTAGATTAGTAGAAAACTTGTATTCTGGACTTTCAATGGCATTAAGACCAAATTTCTAAAATGTTGCTAATATCTAATGAAAAATGTAGGCCCCTATTTCGTGTCCGAATCAACTTTTGCTAGGGAAAAATGCTTTTAATCAGCCATGGGTGTGTTTTGGGCGTTATGTGCAATAAACCAATCAAGGTCTCATCTCCCATTCCCTTTAAAAGCCAGTTGCGTTTATGCTATCGTGGATTCGCTATTTACATGCCAGAATATAGACACCCTCAACCTGACAAGTCAGTTTAAATACAATACACGTGTGTATTGCACTGGTTGGTTAATAAAGTAGCCAATTTAATTACTGCAAATAGGCCATTTCTGATACATGCAATAACTATTCATTATGACATGTAGGCACTTTTATCTTTATGTCCCAAATAATCTGCTGCGTGCCCTTGTGCGTGTAATAACCAGAGTGTACGCGCAATGTGCACCCGCCTATATTAACGCGACCTTTAAATAACACAAAAAAATACTACTATTATAAATATAATAATCGATTTCAGTTGCCTCAAAATAGCAACACGCAAACAATGCGTGTGAACACACCTCGGTTTCAGACCAGCACGACCATGGGTGAACAGATGGGCACGAGTGCATTTGCTATTTAAACAACATGGCACTGGACGTGAAAATGATAAAAGCGTCAGGTTGAAACTAGTGAAAAACGTTTGTATGATAGGGCTCTATATGTCACTTAATAGGAATAGAAAACCGATAACAGCAATAATAGGAAATAAAGACTTCCATTGGGATAAATCTCCATGTCATTGTCAAAACGCCTCCTCAAAAGTAACAACCGATGGTTATCACAAAGGCGTTTAGATTCCGAAATTTTGGGAACTTTTGGAATTGACACTCGATTCCCAACGCCTCAGAACTGAGGAATCGGCTCACTTTCATGTCTGGAACGCCATTTCACAAAACAATCTTAACAAATGTATTTTTTTATCTTGTTGTATGCCATGTTTCACTCAGACATTCACTCAGCTATCATATTTTTCACGATCATACTATTGTTTAACAGATAATCACACCACCGACTCTACTATGTGTGAGTCACAAGTGTTTATCAGTATTTACTAGTCACCTCTATAAGTCACCTTCTATTTGCGGTGTTCTTTCCAGTAATATGATCTACAGCAGTCGCATGTGAAACAAAAGCATTGATCACAGAAACTCTGCCCGCCGTGTCATTTAATATCAAAATAAAAGCTTGCCTTTCATCTCAGCTTATTCACTGAGATCTGTCCCACACATCCACTTACACTGGCTCAATTTGGTAGATGCAGCCCCTTCCCAATCAATCTCTTTGACCGAGCCCTCGCGTCCAAAATAAGATGGCTTCATTTATAAGATCGCCTAACATGGGCAACTTGATTGGGACACACAACTGCCGCCTCCTGTTGAGATCACACACTTCAAAGAAAACACACAAGACGCATGGTCATTTGCATGACATACATATTTATGAACCCTCCATCTCACTAAACTCAATACAGAGCTCGCGAAAGCTCACAGGCAGCTCTGACACAAAGTCACGCATGATACGGATCGCAGAAAGCCACCGAGCCGCGTCTTTTCGCGGGCCCTATACGGGTGACGCGCTGTATGTGAATGCATATCAGGGTTTACTCAAGAACACACAGAATCAGCGATCCGCCGCTGAAGTGCATTACCATTTTGATGTGTGCGGTGATGAGGATGGTGATTACAATGATGGAGCTGTTTATGGTGATTGCTCTCGGGCGTAATCCTACAGGCCTCTGCTTGACGCGAGTGGCGGGGTGGGCAGGAGGAGGTGGTTGAGATCTATTCAGGGGTGGTGGTTGGGGATTTAGATAGGACAGGGGCGGATGGAGGTCATAACAGAGATTCACGCCTAAGAGCTCAGCCATTTGCATCCACCATATAGCAGGATTTCCAGACACGCCGCAGAATATCACAGCTGTGATTCATCTTCTGTGAGTTACACAAAGATATAAATAGCACTGACATGGGAACGTATGAAATGCCATAGGATGTATGGAAAACACTTCAACTGTGACAACATAATAGAAATCCAGGGACTTCAAGGGGGTCCAGGATTATTATTATTATTATTATTATTATTATAATATAGATACATTTGACATTATTAAAGTTTCATTCTGCTACTGAAAGAGTGGTCAGCATTTATACAATTGTTTACAATTAGTTAATAGTTTTATACATATAATTTATACATCTAACAGTACTCTAATAATGGATAGATTTTTTTAAATACTTTATATAATATTTTACATATATTTTGTCATATATATTGTCATACTCTAAGAATATCCTGTAATTTTCAGAACTGAAAACGTCCTTGTTAGTCTAATAAAAGCTTTAATTGACGCCAGGCCCAGCAAACGACAGGTTTTTCAAAGTGGGGATCTATGACATCAAAGGAGGCAAGCACTGCCTCTGCAGAAGATCATCAACGCCTACTTCATTGCCACCTGTTTAGCCCCGCCCACCAAGTCGCACATGTAACATAGGCCTAGTGTTAAACCAGATCGAGCTACCAAGCAATAAACATGCCGTTGAGGATTACAAAATATTGTTCATTCTAATACCTGATCTGAAATGTAATGATTCATGTACAGTCAGATGTTCTTTGTCTGTGTGTCAGTAAATCAAACCAGTGACTAAACGTCAACTTGCAGTCTCACAACCTTCAAATAGTGTTTAGAGCAGAATTTTTTATAATTTTTAATATAAAAAGCATTCTAACATTATAAGTGCACCCCAAGAAACATCATAAAACAATAAAACAATGCAGCTCATGGTTCATGGTATGTTATTCTTTAGCTTTCCAGAATCGTTTGCATATTTGAACCTTTTCCAACAGGGACTATGAATTTGAGATCCATCTTTTTATACAGAGGACAATTGAGGGACTCAAACACACCTATTAAAAGGGTTCAGACATTCACTGATGGTCAAGAAGGAAACAATATGCATTAAGAGCTGAGGGGCTTTTAAACAAGATGAACTCAAAAATGTTCATACTTAGTTAAAATATATTTTTATTCAACCCAGGCTCATTGGAAATACGTGACTCTGCCTCCATTTTTGCAACACCCGAATTATGTACCTCCAGGTACATTTACCTGCACTTTTTGGGTGAAACGTCCACCGGAGGCGCTAAGTGGTAATATTTTTTCTCCATTCCAGATGCGCAACATGTCATCATGACTTCGCGTAAACATACACGTGCCAACCTGATCTCACAGAATGAATATTTAGAACCTAATTTTATATTTTGTAGCAACTCACTCCACTCCTACCCTAAACCTACCAACTCTCAACAATATAAAACATGTAACAGGCAAATCAATGTACAGTCACATGTATTTATTGCAAAAACTGACCAAAAAACTGTAAAAGTAGTAACTCATGTTGCATTACAAGTCTTCTGAAGTCATACGATATCTTCATGTGAAGAACCGAGTTGATCTTGATGTTTTAGTCGTTGAAATGATGATCGCGCTCCTTTGCGAACAGAACACACACACACTCGTTCATTCATATTTCTAATTCAAATGATACACCCAAGTTGAAGGACGCGATCGGTCACGAGACACACGAGAGCCAATGGCATTTTACAATCAAAGCTGACGTAATGACGCAATTGGTCACGAGACACACGACAACCAATGCTGTCAAAGCTGACGTGACGTTTCTTCCGGCGGCAATATTTGAAATGTATTACTAATCTTTGGCAGATGGACTCGACGTTCTGATTGCTTTTGGGGATTTTCTTCACACAAATCAATCGTTTGGCCTCGGAACACTTGGGATATTTGTACTTTCTGAATAAATTATGCATGCAGTCGTATCTGCCTGTTATATCCTGTTTTTTATTATACACAAATGGGTAGGTTTAGGGGCTGTGTGTGTGCGTAATGGGAAGGTTTAGGGGCTGTGTGTGTGTGTGTGTGTGTGTGTGTGTGTGTGTGTGTGTGTGTGTTGGGTAGGTTTAGGGGTAGGGGCAGTAGGGGGATAGAATGTAATGGCGTTGATAAACACGCTAAAAAGCGATTATGCGTCTTGATAGCACGCCAAAATGGCATACGAATTGGCGTGTCATACATACGCCATTTCATGAGATCAGTCTGGGAATGGAGAAAAAAAATATTACCACTTAGCGCCTCCAGTGGACGTTTCACCCAAATGTGCAGGTAAACGTACCTGGAGGTACATCATTAGGGTGTTGCAAAAATGTAGGCAGAGTCACGTATTTCCAATGAGCCTCGGTTGTTTTTATTTCCATTCAATACTGCCATTTGGAAGCAACAGAATATATATGTTTATAACCTGCATTTTCTATGATCCCTCTAATTTTGGATTATTCACATTTTCAGCGATTCTTCAAGGGTTTCACATACTTTTCTTTTGACACTGTATATATCGGCAGATACTGATACGTAGGCCGATATAACCTGCATCCCTACATAAAGTGGGATCAAAATGTTTGAAAACCTCTACTTTAATCTATTGTGACAGTGTCAAGATTTCAATGGTCACTCCAGTACAGCTTTCTTTTAGATGTCTGGCAAAAGGTAAAGCTAACAGTGCGCAACGCAATAGCTTCTTTAATAAAGCACGCTTCTGCTATTCTGCTTTTTTTTTTGTTTCTAATCAGAATATTCAACATGAAAGGCTTTATTACACAAGGAGCAGGCCACTGGTATGTGAAGGCCAAACATGCGCTGGATGTATGAAAGGAGTTGGCATAATGAGGCTTGAACACAGTCTGTGTTTGTCTGAAATTGCAAAGAAATAACTCTCACATCCTCACAATGAATTCTCAAGGCTGCAAATATAATGCCTTAATTGCTTGTGTGATCAGAACAGAGCAATATGTTCACTGGAAAGCTTGAAATAAATAAATTGGTATTTTACTTCTTGGAAAAAGAAAAGAAAAATATGCAAGTGGGTTTGATTTCACGGTACAATAACATGCAGTCTTCAGTGTAGGCTAATGTATTATTTCAGGTCCTTTTCTCTGCTAATTTTGAAGTCAATTAAAATATTTCTGTTAAATAAATTGGGAGTAGTCAACAGAAGAACTTTATCGAATTGCTTTGTGCCACAAAAGGTGCAGAAATGTCACTTAGCACCCACAAACTGCCAGCAATGTTTGCTGGTGCTTAATTATGTTTGTGAATCAGCGCTCTTGGCATCAAGACCAAATTCAGATCCATCGGATATAACAGAGATGAGATGCACGCTGTCAACTTAAATGCTAGATGCCCGTCCAGGTTTCTCAAATTATAGCTTTTAAAATAGTCAAAAACAATAAAATAGACAAAAATCGGTTTTGTTATTCATAACAAAGCAATTTGCACATAAAATTTAAATATGCAGGCATTTTGGAAACTAAAATATGGCTTGTTAACCAAAGACTAGGGACGCATATATAGGTTAATGGCCGCTATTAGAGTTTTTATGTATTTATTTATTATTTAGTATCAGGTGATATTAGATATTAGAAGTGTTTGTACCTTTTATCTATGTTTTAACATCTAATACTCACTTTAAGTGAAAACAAATTCTCAAAATTAGTATCTTTTTTATACTTTACATAAAAGCTGATGCATAGACAAATTATATATACACCGATCAGGCATAACATTATGACCACCTAATGTTGTGTTGGATGGCATAGTGCATCCTGGTGCCATGTGTTCCCCTAGGTAAGCGACACACACGCCCCCGGCCATCCACGTGATGTAAACGAAAACAACACCTTTCTGTCAGAACCATCATTCAAATCTTTAGAAATTTGAGCAACACTACTGTTTGATCGGACCACACGGGCCAGCCTTCGCTCCCCACGTGCATCAATGAGCCTTGGCCGCCCATGACCCAGTCGCCGGTTCACCTCTGTTCCTTCCTTTGACCACTTTTGATAGATACTGCCCACTGCAGACCGCGAACATCTGACAAGAGCTACAGTTTTGGAGATGCTCTGACCCAGTCGTCTAACTCGGTCCTTGTCAAACTCGCTCAAATACTTATGCTTGTACAGTGCTCTTTGGTGCTGGATGGGGCTTTAGAGAGAAAGAGAGGAGAGTCTCCAAACATTACTATCATTGATTTACACAGCCTCCTCACAGCAAGTGTCTCACAGACATACACGGGTTTATTAATCAAATCTACCGTGAAACCCCAGCACTGCGTTGTACAGATGCTCAGTTCTGCTCTGTGAAACACTGCATCAGCACCTCAGATTTTAATGTAGCTTTTATTAAAGCAGTACATAAAGCCATCAACATTTTGAGGCTGCGATGAGCTTGCCGTCTGTGCTTCATGCAACTCAGCGAGAACCCGTTGTGTATGAATAAAACTAATGGCTAATTTCTGTGACGGATTGGGCCGAAGAGCCACCTGCACAATCTTACGGGCCATTCCAGGTGGGATGGGAATGGCTGCCTAAACTAAATCAATCATCAGGTAAAACACAGGTGGCCTTTTACTGCTGAGCTGGGATTTGGCAAACATGAAGAATGTAATCAAATACAAATTACATACTATTATATAGTGCATACAGTAGTGTCAATTAAATCATTACCAAGACAGATTCCCAAGGTGCAACATTTCCGCAGGCTCTGACTTTATGGCATTTTCCTGATTTCCCCCACCGTCTCTCAATTTGCATTCATTGCGGCAACTCTGGATTTTGTCCTCAGGAACATTTCCTCAGTCAAACATTCATCTTCACATTTACTTCCCCACACCTAATGTCCTTCTAAATATTTCATTTTTTTCTCTATCTTTTATCACCTGATCTTTAAATGGTTTCATAATGTTACACCTGAGCTCAATAACCCTCTGGCCTCTCCAAACCATTATATTTTTATATTGTTTTATTATTTAGAATTTATATATTAGACAAACTATACAATTGGGGTCAGTATGATTTATTTTTTTTAAATAAATGAATACATTTACACAGTAAGGACACATTCATTTGATAAAAAGTGCTGTTTATAATGCTACAAAAGTTTTCTACTTCATTTATTATTATCAGTTTTTAAAAAAAAATAGAGCAGCACAGTAGTTTTTATCATTTATAAAAATCAGAAATGTTTCATGCGCAGCAAATATTCATTAGAATGATTTCTGACACTGCAAACTGAAGTAATGATAGTGAAAAATCAGCTTTGCCATCACAGGAATAATTTATGTTTTAAAATTGATCATTTAAAATCGTAACATTTCTCAATATTACTGCTCTTACTGTATTTTTAATCAAATAAACGCAGCTTTGGTAGCCTAAAAGACTTCAAATCTTACCGACCCCAAACCTTTAAACAGTAGAGTATGAAGAAAAAAAAAAGATTGATGGAAAAAATGTACTTTGAGCCTTTGTATATCTACATCCGATTAAATTCTACAAACCTCCATATAACTATACGTGTATAATCTTTTATAATGTTCACTTTAATACTACCCAGTTAAGTTTTGACAAGCACTCAATGTCATAAAACATAGTCTTTCTCGCATTTATCGTCCCCCTTTTAATCTTTGTCTCCCAGAAAGTGTTCAGAAAAAGTCCGACACAGTAGTTAATATGACAAATGTGTACAGATAACCGCTGTCTCCTGATAAGTCACGGACATTTCCGCGAAGAATTCAACTTCTCCACTGAAAAAGGTCTGGCTTTGTGCCTAAAATGTGACTGAAGTAGTACAGCGGACAGTAGTACAAGTCCTACCTGCTCTTTGACGGAGGCTAGAATGGCAGAGGTGGTCTCAGTCTCAGCTCCATCCCCATTAGAAGCATTCAGTCCTGGGCTGAGCATGGTGGCGTTCTCTGCTTCAGCAGGCTGTTCTGGAACTGGCATGACTTCTGGAGAAGACAAAATACATTTATTAGCAACTCTTCCTCACTGGACTTCAACATGAGATCAAACATTTGAGAGCGTGCAAGAAAACGTATAACCAAACAGTTTTGGTTCCCATTGATTTCCATCGTATTTTTCTCCATACAATAAAAACTGTTTGGTTACAAACATTCTTCAAAATATTGTCTTTTATGTTGCATAAAAGAAAGTCTTTCAACTTTGGAACAGCATGAGGGTAAGTAAATGATGACAGCATTTTCATTTCATGAACTTAAAATGATAAATATACATGCTTTGGATCATGATTCAATAAGGTGAGTTTGAGGATGTATTTTTAATATTGTGAGTCTGCGCCTCCTCACCTCTTTGGATCTAAATGAAACACGCAAATGCCACATTTGAGATAAATAACAGTGAAATCCACCAAAAGCAAATAGTCAGGCATTTTCAGTCCGGTCTAATGCCTTAGTTATTTCATAAACCCCTAAGGTCTATTTACAGTAGCAAATGAGCAAATGTCAGGATGTAGAAAGACATGATTGATACAACCTATGAAGCATCTGTATTGATTAGAAACAGATTCCAAATAATAACTGAGCTGGGCATTAGCTGGACTCAGATCAAGATAAATGATTATGTAGGGCAATCTCTGGATATTTTGTCATACTCAGTGGCGGCTGCGGCCAAGCCTGCCAACTTTGTTCCCTTGTTAATAAAGATGACTTGCCTCATCTGACACGACAGTGTGCCTCCGCCAAGCGTTCTGAAAATCAGATTATGCCTTCTTAAACCACCATTTCCACATTGTTTACCTTCCTCCACTCTTCCCTTCACACATGCTCACATAATTCACCCCAAAGCTTCTCAACGCACCAACAAGAATAAACGACTCATGGTAATTCAGAAGTTCAGGCTGACAACAAGCAGTGGGTGCTACAACACTCGAATGTATAATTATGAGGAAATATCTGCAGTGCTACTGATTGAAGGATCGGGCTGACTGACTGACGCTTCCACTTCATGCCAGCTCTCTTCAGTTGGTCCTTGCTCTCAGCGACCTTCAAAAGATTGGCTCATTGTGCCAAATGAACTGCCTTAGTCTTTATCCTCTCAAGTACAAAAGTCAAATGTGCCCAGATGAAAGGTTGCAGGTAAGATAAACAACTAAATGTCACCAGAGGGATGTTCTACTAGAAACGGTTATAATGCTTCAAAGTATCTATATTAAACAATAGTTTGCTCTTGAACTATTGAACTGATCATTTACTCACCCTCATGCCACTACATCTCACCAAATACATTCTCATTCGCCATATGTCAGACTGGTCTCATTGTTAATACGTAGGTATTAAAGGGTTAGTTCACCCAAAAATGAATATTCTCTCATTTATTTCTTACCCTAATGTCGTTCGACACCTGTAAGACTTCGGTTCTTCTTCGGAACACAAATGAAGATAAATAACGACTTATGTGATAGGCCGATTTCAAAACAAAGTTTCGAACCGTTATGAATCAGCATATTGATTCATGATTCGGATCGCATGTCAAAAAGCCAAACTGCTGAAATCACGTGACATTGGCGATCCGAATCATGAATCGATATGCTGATTCATAACGGTTTGAAACTTTGTTAATGACGTCTTTAGTGTCTTTTATGAGTCTTGAGAGAGGAAATGACATTGGTGTCAATGAATGCCTTTCTGAGCCATTGGATATCAACAAAAATATCTTCATTTGTGTTTGTGTTGTGATAAACAGAGGTCTTAGAGGTGTCGAACGACATTAGGGTAAGTAATTATTGACAGAATTGTCATTTTTGGGTGAACTAACCCTTTTATACGTAACTTTCAAAGAGATAAAACTTACGGTTTCTATTAAAACTTAGAATATGGAGGTATTGGCACCATTTAAACATATTACATTTTTACAGCTAAAAAACCTAAAACATTTACAAATCCATCATGAAATCTTTTTTGAAGAATACAAATCTTTATACCAGTAAAGATTCAAATATTTTTTCTCTATCATATAGATATCTGTATAATTTCACTTTTACCATTTTATAGATTAATGCAAGACCCCTTAACACAAACCATTTTATACAGAATATAAAGAGAATAAAACGTAATGGAAAGTGTCAGGATTCCGGGGTGATTTGCTCTAATTGTTTGTCTACCCCTTGTTTTCCACATGTACACTCTCTGTCTCCTCCCTCCTCGTTATCTCTGATTGCTTTCCACCGTTGTCTCGTGTTCATCTCTCTATTTAATGTCCTGATGTTTTGTTCTCATTGCGCGTTCGTTGTTTCCTCCTGTGTGATCGCTGCCGTGTGTCGTCCGGTTCGTGTTTATTTTTTGTTTGTTTCTTTTTGTTTTTGCATTCACCTTTTGTTTTGCCTCCAGGACTCAGCTGAGACTGTGTTTGCCCGGGCCGTTCTCCTTTCACCTGTTTGTTGGATCTCTGTGAGTCTCTCTCTCTCTCTCGTCCTCCCCTGTGGATTCCTCCTTGGATCTTTGGATTTCCGCTGTCTAGCGTATCTCACCACTAGACTGAGCTGCCTTCTTCGCTTCCCTTCGGTACTGTGTATCCTGTGAACTTTCGTTTGTCTTTCAACGTTGCTCATCGGTGTGTCTTGCCTTTAGACTGGATCCGGTTGAGCGTGTATTGAGTTCCAGGGAACGCCGCATTACTGAGTTTTCTCCAGCTGCTGAGACTCGAGGAGGACTGTTCAGTATCGATTGGGAGCATCACACTACCGAGTTTTCTACTGCTGCCCTGAGACCCGAGGAGGACTGTTCAGTATTCAGTGACACTTTAACCTGAGATCCGTTGTGGATATTTCCTTCACTTTCTGTTCTCATCTTTCTAATAAACTTGTTAACTTGCATCAGATTCCAAAGTCTCGCCCCTCACAGAACGAACGCGCCACAGAATGGAGTCTGCAAGCGGAGAGTCTGTTCAGGCGGCCTTGGCCCAGCAGGGGGCGAGATTGGACCAGCATTCCTCCTTACTCACAGAGGCTTCCCATGATTTCCAACTACTATCTGGTCGAATAACTGAGATCCAGAACAGGTTGGAGCAGGTGGCACAGGTTGTTGGGAGAGGAGAGGGTTCTTCTTCTGCAGCTGAGAGTCAGAGCAGATCTGAACGTGAGCCTCAGGCAGTTAATCCTCCCAATTATGATGGCGACGCCAAGACCTGCAGAGCTTTTCTATCACAGTGCTCCCTAGTTTTCGCGCTCCAACCTCGGAGGTATGCTGCTGAGGTATCGAAGGTAGCATATCTCCTTACTCTTCTAACTGGCAGAGCGCGAGACTGGGGAATGGCAGTCTGGGAGGCACAGGACCCTTGTTGTTCATCATTTGAGTCTCTTCGTTCTGAGATGATCAAACTTTTCGACCGGACGGTACAAGGTGATTTAGCTGCGGCTGAATTGACCCATCTCACGCAGGATGGATCTTCTGTCACAGATTACGCTATTGAGTTTCGGACCTTTGCTGTGTCCAGCGGGTGGAACGATGCTGCCCAGAAAGCCCAATTTTTGAGAGGTCTCAACGAGAACATACAAGATGAGATCGCGTCTCATGATCTTCCCGTCTCTTTGGAAGCAGCTATCGATCTGGCTCTTCGAGTCGAGGCCCGTCACAGGCAGCGGAGGGTTCGTCGCTCATTTCAACATCTTCTCTTCGACCCTTCGTTGCGTGCAAGTGACAACACCTCTACATCATCTTCCTCCTCAGGAG
This sequence comes from Pseudorasbora parva, assembly GCF_024679245.1. Classification (NCBI taxonomy): domain Eukaryota; kingdom Metazoa; phylum Chordata; class Actinopteri; order Cypriniformes; family Gobionidae; genus Pseudorasbora; species Pseudorasbora parva. The sequence goes on along the minus strand of NC_090195.1, from coordinate 14,285,125 downwards.
AGCCTATGCAACTGGGCCGGCTCCGGCTTACTGCTGAGGAGAGACAACACCGACTCGTTAACAGCCTTTGTCTTTATTGTGGTAAACCGGGGCATAGGGCTCTAAACTGTCCGGTAAAAGGGACCGCTCGCCGTTAGCTCCGGGAGTATCGGTGGGCGTTTCTCAGATCAGCTCTTCTCTCGGATCCCATACCTTGCTGGCTGTCTCCATCTACTTTGATAATCATGTGTTTCACTCACAGGCCCTGCTGGACTCCGGTGCCGAGGCGAGTTTCATGGACGCGTCTTTAGCCGAGTCTTGGGGCATTCCTGCTGTGCCTCTTACGGATAAATTATCTGCTTTTACATTAAAGGGTCAACACATGGCAGAGATCAGTCACCGCACTCCCTCTGTAAGTCTTTTTGTCTCTGGCAATCATCGTGAGGATGTAAATTTTTTTTTGTTACATTCTTCCCAGTCACCCATTATTTTAGGGCACGACTGGTTGATTAGACATAACCCTCACGTTGATTGGCAGAATAGTGTTGTCTTGTCATGGTCACCGTCTTGTCATGTTTCTTGTCTTGGTCCTGCTCCTTCTGGTCCTATTTGTCCTGTTTTACAGGTTCCTGCGGTTGATATATCGGGGGTTCCGACGGAGTATTCCGATCTACATCGGGTGTTCAGTAAGGCCCGAGCTACGTCCCTGCCTCCTCACCGGTCGTATGATTGTGCTATCGATCTCCTCTCAGGTACTTCTCCGCCTAAGGGTCGCGTTTTTTCCCTTTCTGGTCCTGAAAGAGAGGCCATGGATAAATACATTAACGAAGCTCTAGTCGCCGGTCTCATTCGCCGCTCCACCTCCCCCGCTGGGGCAGGTTTTTTCTTTGTTAAAAAGAAGGACGGCTCCCTTCGTCCATGTATTGATTACAGAGGGTTAAACGACATTACTGTTAAAAATAAGTACCCCTTACCATTAATGTCGACTGCCTTTGAATTATTACAGGGAGCTCGTGTCTTCACCAAGTTAGATCTGCGCAACGCTTATCACTTGGTTCGCATAAGGGAGGGCGATGAGTGGAAGACAGCGTTTAATACCCCTTCGGGACACTGGGAATATTCCGTTTTACCGTTCGGCCTTGCGAACGCACCAGCTGTCTTCCAGACTATGGTAAATGAAGTGTTGGGAGACATGATTAACAAGTTTGTCTTTGTGTATCTAGATGACATTCTCATCTTCTCCCCTTCTATGCAGATACACACCCAGCATGTTCGCCTAGTCTTACAACGGTTATTGGAGAATCAGTTATTTGTCAAGGCGGAGAAGTGTGAATTCCACAAGGAGTCGGTTTCGTTCTTGGGTTTTGTTATCGCCGCTGGGGAGATTCGTCCCGATCCCGCTAAGATCAAGGCAGTCGCTGATTGGCCAGTACCCGACACACGTAAGGAGTTACAGCGTTTTCTGGGTTTCGCCAATTTTTACCGGCGTTTCATCAGAAATTTCGGTCAGATCGCTAGACCCCTTACTACTCTTACCTCTACTAAAGTAGGTTTCCGTTGGAATAACGAAGCTCAGAAGGCCTTTGATGAATTAAAGTCCCGTTTCATCTCTGCTCCTGTTCTTTCTTTTCCTGATCCGGCTTACCAATTTATAGTGGAGGTAGATGCCTCTGATGTCGGGGTAGGCGCTGTTTTGTCTCAGCGGTCACCTATTGACGGGAAAGTGCATCCGTGCGCTTTTTTTTCTCACCGGTTAAACCCAGCAGAGCGTAATTACGACATAGGTAACCGGGAGCTGCTGGCGGTTAGACTCGCCTTGGGTGAGTGGCGCCACTGGTTAGAAGGAGCTTCGGAGCCCTTTCTGGTCTGGACGGACCACAAGAATTTAGAATACATCCGTTCAGCCAGGAGGCTAACATCCAGACAGGCTCGCTGGGCACTTTTCTTTGATCGTTTTAACTTCACCCTCTCGTACCGGCCAGGCTCTAAGAACGTTAAACCTGACGCTCTCTCCCGTCTGTTCGGTGGCACAGAATCTGAGCGGTCCGAGACCATCATCCCGGAGGGGAGGGTGCTTGGGGCTCTCGTCTGGGGCATCGAACAGCGGGTGAGAGAGGCCGGCCGAGGGGTGGAGGTTCCTGAGGGGTGCCCGGTGGGTCGTCTGTGGGTTCCCGAGGCGGTGCGCTCCGATGTTGTCCGGTGGTGTCATGAGTCCAGGTTTGTCGGCCATCCTGGGGTTCGGAGAACGTTGGCTACCGTCCGTCAACGTTTTTGGTGGCCTTATATGGGCCCGGACGTCAGACAGTTTGTGTTAGCCTGTCAGGTTTGTGCTCGTAATAAAGCCTCTCATCTATCATCCGTTGGTCTGCTTAAACCTTTGCCCGTGCCCTCCCGCCCCTGGTCTCACATAGCCCTTGATTTTGTCACTGGCTTACCGGCGTCTGATGGTAACACTGTTATTTTGACTGTGGTGGATCGCTTTTCCAAAGCAGTTCATTTCATTCCCCTGCCCAAACTTCCTTCTGCAAAGGAGATGGCTCAGGTTCTGATTAACCATGTTTTTCGTTTACACGGTCTTCCGACTGACGTGGTTTCAGATAGGGGTCCTCAGTTCATCTCGCGTTTTTGGCAGGAGTTTTGTAGACAGATCGGTGCTACTGCCAGCTTGTCTTCTGGGTATCACCCGCAGACCAATGGACAATGTGAACGGGCTAATCAGGATCTAGGTCGTACGCTCCGCTGTCTGTCGTTCCGTTATCCGAATTCCTGGTGCAAACAGCTACCCTGGGTCGAGTATTCTCACAACTCGCTTCCCGTTTCCTCGACCAATTTGTCCCCGTTTGAGTCATCTATTGGTTTTCAACCGCCTCTGTTCCCATCACAAGAACCTGATGCAGCGGTACCGTCTGCTCTAGCTTTTGTCCGAAGGTGCAAACGCACCTGGAGAAGAGCTAGAACACTCTTATTACAAAGTTCCAGACGAACCAAAGCTGCGGCTGACCGCCACCGACGACCTCCTCCCCGTTACATTTGTGGACAAAAGGTTTGGCTTTCTTCCAAGGATCTGCCTCTCCGCGAGTCATCTCGTAAGCTGGCTCCGCGATTCATTGGGCCATTCAGTATTGTCAAGGTTGTCAGTCCAGTGGCAGTTAAGCTTAAGTTATCTCCTTCTCTTGGTCGGGTTCACCCTGTTTTTCATGTATCCAGGGTTAAACCAGTGATTTTTGCCCCCATTAATTCCCCCGTCTCTACCCCTAAGCCCCCTGCCCCGCTACTAGTGGATGGTGCTCCTGCCTATTCGGTCAGGAGGTTACTAGATGTTCGCCGTAGGGGTAGAGGTTATCAGTATCTCGTGGACTGGGAGGGATACGGTCCGGAGGAGAGGTGTTGGGTACCGGCTCGGGACATTCTGGACCCCGGGTTGATCGAGGATCTCCGTCGTCGCCAAGGTGAGCCCCTCCCGGGTCCGTCCAGTGCCGGACCTGGGGGGGGAGGTACTGTCAGGATTCCGGGGTGATTTGCTCTAATTGTTTGTCTACCCCTTGTTTTCCACATGTACACTCTCTGTCTCCTCCCTCCTCGTTATCTCTGATTGCTTTCCACCGTTGTCTCGTGTTCATCTCTCTATTTAATGTCCTGATGTTTTGTTCTCATTGCGCGTTCGTTGTTTCCTCCTGTGTGATCGCTGCCGTGTGTCGTCCGGTTCGTGTTTATTTTTTGTTTGTTTCTTTTTGTTTTTGCATTCACCTTTTGTTTTGCCTCCAGGACTCAGCTGAGACTGTGTTTGCCCGGGCCGTTCTCCTTTCACCTGTTTGTTGGATCTCTGTGAGTCTCTCTCTCTCTCTCGTCCTCCCCTGTGGATTCCTCCTTGGATCTTTGGATTTCCGCTGTCTAGCGTATCTCACCACTAGACTGAGCTGCCTTCTTCGCTTCCCTTCGGTACTGTGTATCCTGTGAACTTTCGTTTGTCTTTCAACGTTGCTCATCGGTGTGTCTTGCCTTTAGACTGGATCCGGTTGAGCGTGTATTGAGTTCCAGGGAACGCCGCATTACTGAGTTTTCTCCAGCTGCTGAGACTCGAGGAGGACTGTTCAGTATCGATTGGGAGCATCACACTACCGAGTTTTCTACTGCTGCCCTGAGACCCGAGGAGGACTGTTCAGTATTCAGTGACACTTTAACCTGAGATCCGTTGTGGATATTTCCTTCACTTTCTGTTCTCATCTTTCTAATAAACTTGTTAACTTGCATCAGATTCCAAAGTCTCGTCCCTCACAGGAAAGAAACGTGTTGGGAAATAAAAAATGTAGTAACAATACAGCTTAAAAACATACTGTATGTCTTACAGCAATCGAACTAAATTTAAAGCAAGCATGCCGCACTCATGTTAAAAACTGAAGCCAAAGCACCTCAATCGCCCCCAGGTGATTGGTCCAAGTATAGCTCATAAACCCCGCCCCTTCATCCATTCTAATGGACGCCAGACAAACTAAACAATCAAATTATACTCCATATCATTTTTCGCCAATGGCTTATGTCATTTTAGGCAGTTTTTTTTATCACAATGATTTCCTTTCAAGAGTTTGTTTTATAAATAAGTTAAACGGGGGGTGTGATCTCATGATTGATGGCTTCTCTGAGGCACTAACTGACTTTTTTTATTTTTTTATTAGTTATTTCCATAATTGTTTATTTCGTACCAACATAATAAATTGTTCTACATCTGTGAGTGTGGACGGGCTTTTGATATTGTAGCTCTACTTCCTGCTCTCTGCAGCGTAGACTCTGGTCCCGCATTTACTACCGCACACACTCGGTCCCAAAACTGCACAAGACGTCAGCGCCATATTCGGACATTGGCGGCTTTATTTTTCTTCAATGCAAGGCAGTGAAGATGCATCATCAATGTTTTTTACAATGATAGCTTTGTTTAAGGAACATACCTTGACATTCCCTAGCGCTCTTTCATGAGTTTTTGTGAGAACTAATGATGTCCGATCCAAGAACTAATCAATATGTTGTGTCAGATATTTTCGAATGAATCATTTGATCCAGTTACTAAAACCTAAATGATTTGTTTGTGAATCAGTCTGATCTGATGCATGAATTCAACTCGCTGACATGATGATTCAGTTGCAATGTGAAGGAATATGCTATTATTATACTATCATAAGAAGACTTGGAATATAGCTGTGATATACATTTAAATGAACTATGTCAAAGACATTTAGGGTAATTTTGAGTCCTTTTGGAAGCTTGAATGTTCCTGGGCTCCATTTATTGTATTTTCATGGGAAACAGTGACAGGTTTGGAATGACATGAGACGGAGCATTCATTTTTGACTGAACTATTGCTGTACTTTTGAGCTATAGTTTTTTCTTCTTCTACTGCCTGCTGTCTAGCTGTTTTTGACACCTCCTCCTCCATCTTCACATTCTGGCTCAGCAGATTTTTCATGCAAACAAATGTGTGCTGCTGGGTAATGTGTTGCCGCATCTTTTAATGATACAGCTCATTTCATTCACTGTGGTTTGCCCTGGTAAAGGTAATGCTATGCTACCATATTCTAAACCCTGAGTATGAGTGTCTGCAAATGGTGCATTTAAATATCTCTGAGTGGATTTTGCCCTGTGTCAACCTTTTTCCTATAAACAGGATAAAGAGAACATAAGAGGATGTTCTCTCTTCTCATACATTAAGCACTAAAACATACTTTATCCAATTACACCTCAGTCCAAAAGGTCATTTATGAGAGTAAACACAACATAAAAGATACAAATGATCTACTGAAACACTTACAGGGCTAGGCTTCTTTAAAATGATCAAATTATTCATTCAGCTAAACACAAACACCATGTTTTTTGTAGCTATACCTAATATTTTTGCTTATTAGAGTACCATGTTGTTAGCTTAGCAACATGCTAATGACAAACTTCATTTTAATTAATTGTAACTCATGTGTGGGGTGCTAATTGTGGGATACATGGGTTCGCTGCATATTAACAGTGTTCCAAATCAGTCACCTTTAAGCTTTCAAGTTGAGATATAGTCACAGTTAAGATGCCATGAAAGGATGCTGCCTATGTACGGAGTAGGAAGCGAAGCTAGTTTTTGAAACAGAGCTTAAAGTCATGATGTAACAGTAGCACCGACATACTTTTTCAATGTTCAGTATTTATTTAGTGACCCAGCCCAGTGAAACTGTTGGGCTTTAATCCATCAGCTGTTGATTGGATGCAGGCAGATCTGAATGAGCTTGTGTTTGATTGCAAGAAAGAGACAGAGTTTAAGCAGATCAAAAAGATTGGATAAGTCTAGCATAAGAGAAAAGTCTGTTGTTTCACCTGAAGATCAAGTTATGGGGGTTATCCATTTTTCAAGCACACTCTCTTTTGTTTCAAAGCTAATTCTTCAAAATGTCTAAGTAATTTGAGTCTAAAAGGTTTTCACTCAAGTATTTAGAAACAAAGTGATGATTAACTTTTGATTTACTAGTGCTGTGAAAATCTAGCCTAGAAATCTAGACGCACCCTAGCAGCAGGAAATCTAATCTGTGAACTCACAGATCAAAACTCACATCCGTGAGTGTCGTCTAGCAACTCTCAATACAGTTCTGAGCTGTAAAAACCAAACTCTGATCAGGCCAATCGCATCAAGTATAGAGTCAGTGGGCAAGGCTTAACTTACTGACGGGAGAGTTGTGCTTGTGTGCTGCTCGTAAACACCATAGACTGTAAAAGAAGCTGGCAAATGGCGGCCTTTCAAATCAGCTTTGACCGCGACTCTGGAAGACTTGGAGTTAAGCTTTTCTCTGAGAAAACAAAGAACGGCACTGAAGTCATTCTTAAAAACGGAAGATGTGTTCTGTTTTGCCGACCGGATACGGCGAAAGTTTAATCTATCAACTAGCTCCGCTTCACCTTCCTTGCTCTGGGTGGTTGTAGCGCTATCCAATTGTGTGCACGCCGTGCAGAGGGAGTTTGAAAGACAACCGTTTATCCCGCCCCTCCGATTGAGCCCTGTCAATGGTGAGTTTCCAGACCAAACATCTTGATGTGGGTCTGGCTTGTCAGGCTAGTGAATATCAGCATATTAGGGCCGGGACTCGATTAAAAAAATTAATCTAATTAAATAGAGGCTTTGTAATTAATTAATCGAAATTAATCACATTTTAATTGCATATAAATATTTGACCTGAGAACAGTGAGAAGTAATTTTTCACATGGATTTTTAGTATACCATTGAATAATGACTGAATACATAAGCTTAATCAACAAAATATAGTTTATTTATTTCAGTCCAGCAGACCAGTGCAATGTTTGCCATTAAGTGTAGCAAAAGCATATTTGTGATATTTGAGGCTCGATGTGCTGCGGTGATACGCAAATTCCTTGTTGTATAGCTTGCACACAACCATGCTCTTGTTGACGCTACCTCGCTTTTTTCCAAATTTTTAAAAATTTCCCATCCACGGGGTCAAGCAAAGTGGTCTCATCAGCTTCTTCGTAAACGTTCACTATGGTTTGTTGTTGTCGTGACTCGTGAACGCTAGTTGGTGTTCCAGTATAATCGGTCCGTCGAAACTCATTCATTGAAAAACGTTAAGCGGTGCAAAAATAAGTGTGGTTAAAATTATGTTATTTATTTTTTTCGTAATTAATCTTAATTAACGCATATATATATATATATATATATATATATATATATATATATATATATATATATATATATATATAAATATATTACACGGCTCTGTGAAATACTTGATTTTGATTGGTCAATCGCACATTCCAGCGGTATGTTCTTTCCAGATAACAACCGCTCATACGGGTACTACGAGTTATCTTGACCGGTACTACTTCTATGCTTAACGCTGGTGCCATCTTGTGGCTTAAACAGCCGTTGGTTACAATGGAAGACTTCAAAGCAGGTTTCCTTTATAACGTTTTTAATATAGATATTTTTCTTGCACAAACGCATCGATTCGAATCAGAAGGCTCTATTAACCCATCGGAGCCGTGTGGAGCACGTTATTTGACGGACAGGTGCATTTTTTTATGGACTTCAAACTGATCAATACAATTTCAAAAAAAAAATTTATAAGAAAAAATTCACACGTGGTTCTGTAGGCCTATATTTCCTACCTTTAAAATATTTAAAATAATTGTTGTAAAACAATAATTTGGTGATTAAATGTAAAATCAATACAAGTCATAAACATTGTCAGTGTGCAAAGAGCTAACTTGATGCTAAGTTGGCGTTCCTCATCTGTAAATGGAAGATGTGAACAAGCCCTTCTAAAAATGATCATCTCCCCAGCCCCTCTCATCAGGGGTCTCCGATGATACATGACAGCAAATCGAATGAGGTTCATGGGTTTCAGCTACTGATTGCATCTAATAAGCTGCTTGATGCCTCATTATGAATTCAGACTGACAACATACATCCATCAGCCCTCTCACACAAATAACTAGCCAGAGACCATTTATTTAAAACACACTTGTCAACCATATAATGTCATTTAATGGGGTACACATATGAGAGAGACAGGGATTAACTAATGTGTCTTTGTAACATGGCAGGGACACAAAAGATGGAATGGGAACGAGAAAGTCACACGTGGAGATAAAAATGGGGAAAGTGAGAATGAGAATCAGGGAGAGGGGCTGGAAAATATGACAGAAGGTGCAGACAGACCCGCTGTCACCCTGGCTAAAATAAGTCCGCCTGGTTGTATCTGTCTATGTGCCTGTCTCATCAACTCTTGGCGCTTTTACTGGCAAACAATCCTCGGTTGCTCCAGCCTGAACCCGAGAGCATTTTGGCAGACCAGTGAATAGGAACTGATTGAGCCTTGGAGTTGTTATCCATCCTCTGTCTGAAGGCCCAACCTGGCAAGAAACGGTAAGGAAACACCGGGACACGGACTACAGGCCTATGCGAGAGACGTGGCTTCTGGTATATGTCTTCTCTAGTCACGTAAAATGGGGTTTATTGTCATATCTGTCCTGCGAGGCGAGGGAAAATAAATAAATATCATATATTCTCAATAAAGCAGGTCAATATGACTCTCTGCCTACCTTTAATATTGACAATGCACCAGGACAGTGACTCACCGCCCACCTGTGACATCATGTATCCGTCGGGAACAGTTTATTGCTGATTCTAGATTCATAACTACCGGTGCAAAAGTGCAAAAACTATATAGTGCAAGCTTTGGTAATATAAACAGTCAACATAAACATTTACAACCAGGGGCCAATCAATCAATTAATCAATAATAATAAAAAAAATATATTGCAAATTAACTGATCAAAGATACAAAATACATTTTGTGGAAGTCACTTTGAAAATAAAATACAAAATAAAAGACATAAAATGTAATCGTATTAAAAAAAATATATATATATATCTGAAAATGGTGAAAAAGTGCAGGATCCTGAGGTGTCAATTCTATTCCAGAGCAGTAAATTACTTAGTAACATCTAAAAGTAAAAACTGAAACAATTTTCCATTGCATTTTTCCTCGTTATGCAAATGAACGGCCAAAATGCATAAAAAATGTTATGCCATGTAAACGGTCCCTTATTAAATTACTTCCCTCCTGAAAGTGCATTAAAACATAAGTGGACTTGAGTCATTTCAAAGGTGGAGCTTATTCAAATAAAAGACTACAATGAGAAACTTTCTCTTTTCCTTTAGAATAATGTGCACTGATTAAGACCAATCACACAAGTGTATTACACTAACCCCATCTATTTTGAGTTGTTGACTTTAAAGTAGTATAATGCCGTACATGTAATGCTCAAGAAAAATGAAAATCATCCCAGAAATCAATGAACAGCCGTCCTGACCATGGAAACCCAAAGGAGTGGGCTGAAAGTGTCTCTCTCTCTCCCATTCTCTTCCACCTACTCTCCTCTTCCAGTATTTTCCCTGCATATTGCGCATGTCGTAGCGTTTGGTTCTGGCAGCCACACTGCCCTCCTTCCCACACGGCTTGTGAGTTCCGTCCCTGAGTTAATGCTGCAGGAATCCAGCCAAGCGCCCGCATGCAACAAATAAACAAACCAGAACAATCCAAGCAGCGAGAGCAGATCCTGGAAAGAGTCATGCGTCACCCTGCAAAGGGCTACAATTTCCCAAAGGAGAAAAAAGTGTGACAGACTAGGGGTAAAATGATTTATTTGTTAGCACTCTTTAACAAAGCAATCCGGTCACATAAAATGCTGTTTTAACAAATGCTGTTTGTATTTTTTTGCAAGGCATCTTTAGCCAAAGGCATCTGACATGTTATTGCTGTTCCTCTGATATGTGGTCCATATTGGAGTCGTTGGCCTGAGCTTAATGGCTCATAGGCCTGATTCTTTAGTCTTCAAGCTTAGATAAGAAAGTGACTGATGAGCTAAACCGAGTCACAGAGTAGGACACTTTTGTGAATAACACGGTGTTAAATGACCCGTTTCACACCACAATGCTGCTAAATGTTAAATAAAATAATAAATAAATATTTTAAAGTAAATATAGTAAAGTATATACTATATATACAGCTTGGGTCATTTTTAGGAATACTTATACAGCAAGCACTACATTGATCAAATATGAAGTTGTTTACAGTTACATCTTTACACTATTACAAAAATAAACTTTTTTGAAGTTTATTCATCAAATAATCCTGAAAACAATCAAATTAAGTAGCACAAATACAAAGCTCTGTCACGAAACTCTAGAGAGATCTTAATCTACTTGCAATCACACTGATTGGTTCCCTGCTGTATCAGTAGCCAATGAGCTTGCTGCTCAACATTCAGATACTTGCCTATAGATGGAATGCATGTGACATCACCGTCAGCTGGAGTGCTTGCGATTACGCCCTACTGAGTGGCAAAAAGACTGAGAGGCAGCATTGGTTTAGAGCGTGAATGCAGAGAAAACACACAAAAACAGGCCCAGCGCCAGAGGGGGGTTTAGGGGGAGGCTTGTCCACGGACCCAATGGACGTCGCTGTTCCGAGCTTGAGACAGACTTGATAATAGCGTGTAATTTTCTCACTCAAAACACAGCCAACCGGCTGCTGCTTCTGCTTTTAGAGGGAAATGCTGCCCATAACTGCTTGTCTAGGATCTGTAATCCTCCGTAAGAATTCATAATAATAGCATATTATTAGCCAAAAGAAGCTAGCAAATGATCCAGTGTGTATCTGCAGTTGCACTCGTCAAATGACTACATTTCCAACGTGTTTTCCCTTCGGTGAGTAATGTAGCCAATCACAGACATGTTTGTAGATTTCTACAACGGAATTGGCCAGTCACAGGTGTTGAACTTGGAATCCACTCACCGCTCCAGTGTTTGTCGAGACGCTGAGTTCAGTTAACACGCGGGTCTCTATAAGTGCAGACATTGTAAAAAATAAATGAGTCATTGTGTACTAGCTTCACTGCAGAACTTTGTGAAATTGCGTTTAATGAATGAGTGATAGCTTTTAGTGATTATAAAGGGAACACTCTTTGCACGCTGTCAGGACAATATAACTATTATAATTTTTGTATGAATAGGTCTATAATATAGTCAGAATTTGAAAACAACTTTTGTTTTCCATTTGTGACAAGCAGCCACATACACACTTCAATACACTGACCCATCCACATATACAAGCGGGATTCACTCGAAAAATTTGATGACGGATCAGTCTCATGAAAATGTCAGGAATATGTCATTATCTATGGATCACTGAATCTGTGATAAATTGTAAGGAACATTATATCAAACCCAAACTTTAGTTTAAAGTGATAATCGTTTGCTCAACTCGCGTTTTTCCCCATTAACTGCAGTCACGCAGCAGCTCTTCTGCCACTCAGCCCCGGCTGAGGGGGCGTGTTCCGGCGGGAAAGTAACGTTGATGCATTCCCTCTATAGTCTCTGCTGTAGCAGTTAGCTGTGGGTTTTCAGAAACCCTCCACCTACCCCAGCTCCACCTTTATAGATCTGCTATGGGGGTGTTTCATGTATGCTTGTACATCAGCAGCAGATCTTAAAGGGATAGTTAACCCAAAAATGAAAGTTATCCAATGATTTACTCACTCTCAAACCATCCAAGGTGTATATGACAATCTTTATTCATACGAATACAATCAGAGTTAGAGCTTAGATCGGGCAAAAAAAAAAAAAAATCAAGCCCGACCCTACCCGGCCCGTGCACGTTGTGTCCGAGCCCGGCCCAGCCCGACACTAACTGTAATTAGGAGCCCAATCCTGATTTAAACCCGACCATTTTTTATACATGTGCGTTCTGACGAGAACGAGCCTGTAATGAGCAGAGCGCAGTGAAGCGGTAATTTTGTGATTCATTTTGTGAGTTTTGTGACTCATATTAAAACTAACATTGATATACTAAAATGAGTTGATAACATCGCTGTTTTCTCCAGAGTTTCTGTTCAGAATACTGCTTCATCACTGCACAAGCTGTGAGTTTAATGCGCATTTTTAGACTAATCCTGACTTGTGCAACTTTGTAGCCTACACATTTGTTTCTTAGTTGTGATATTAGTTCTTACTTTGCTAAAAATATATTTTATTTCTGATTATAGCATAGCTTTCTGCCCACCCAATTAGATAAAAAAAAGTAATGATTAAAAAAAACACAAACGCTTGATCAAGGGCCCGGCCCGAGGATAGTGCCGGGAAAACTCGGCCCGACCCCGCCCGCGGGTCTGTTCGGGTCAGGTTTGGGCTCGGGCTCGGGCAGAGAATCTAAACTCTAATCAGAGTTGTATTAAAAAGTTCCTGGCTTTTCCAAGCATTATAATGGCAGTGACTGTTGGGTCACTCCACACTGCTCTGGGGGGTTAATAAAGGCCTTCTGAAGCGAATCAATGCGTTAGAATTTTATAATGTAAAATTATAAAAACTTTATAATGTAAATTATCTAGCTTCCGGCGAATCGCCTTCCATTGAACTTACGGAAAAAGTGTAGCATCCGTTCCTCTTGCAGTTCAAAATGTCTTCCGACGACCCGAAGCCATGTGTAACACTTATAATGGATATAGCTGCACTTTTATGGACTTCAAAAATGACCCAACAAATTAAAGTATTCTAGTCACTTCATAAAATTAAGGTTGAACCACTGAAGTCACATGGACGATGTCTTTCATTCCTTTTCGGAGCCTTAAATTGTTACTGACATTGCTGTCTATTGAGAGGTCAGAGAGCTCAAATTTGTGCTCCAAAGATGAAAGAAAGGTCTTGCGGGTTTGGAACGAAATGAGGGCGAGAAATTAATGACAGAATTTTCATTTTTGCATAAACTAACCCTTTATTGCTCATAGCAGCATGCTGTGTGTGTTTTTTGTTGTTTTTTTTGGTAGTTGCAAATTCTGTATTTGCTCTGCAACAACAGCAGCGTAACAGATCTAAGACCAAAAACATTAACAGTCATATTTATTACAATGGCAAACTCTTCAAGAGTTGTCATGCCAGAATGGTTCAAAACATAAAAAATAGTAAGACATACATTTCTCAAGCACAAAATCAACATATTAGAATGATAAAGATGCTGGAGTAAAGATGCTGAAAATTCAGCGTTGCCATCATAAATGATATTTTACAATACATTAAAATAGAGACCAATTAAAAAAATCTTAAACCATCATATTCTCAATATAAATATGTATTTTGGGAAGAGCACGTTCAGGTAAAAATCAACCAATCAGCACAAGAGGAAGCCGGTATATATAGCACTCTCTCACGTCTGTCCCGAGACAGCATCCCTCCACCACCCCATCGCCTCACTCTTGGCTGTTTCCATCCCAGTCAAGGAGGGGTGAGTATTATGGGTTCAGGCCAAATTCCAAGCTCTGTGCCCTCCCTCGTACACCAAATACACATAAAATTACTATTTGATTTTATATACGTATAAAAATGTGAAATGGCAGGTTAATATGATGCTCTGCCAGCCTTTATTATTGACAATCCACCAGGACAGTCTCACCGCCCCCCTGTGTCAGTTTACAGCTGATTCTAGAACCACCAGTTATAACAGTGCAAGATTTGGTAGAGTCAACATAAAATTTACAATACGGGGTGTCAAGCAATCCAATGATCATGCAAATGAACTCAAAGACACAAAAAATACTTGTGAGTTATTATTATTATTTTACAATATCGCCATTTTTGCTGTATTCTTGATCAAATAAATGCAGCCTTGGCGAGCATAAGAGACTTCTTTTAAAAACATTTTTCACTATCTCCAGCCAAGGTTTGATATCTCGTTGTTTTCTGCTCCAATTGAGCAACATGTCAACGAACTTTCCGCTCAAGTAGTTTGGCAGTTGGTCAGACAACTTCAGGCCCACACTTAAGCCACAAAGTAAAAGCAGCTTCAATGCACACCATGCAAACAGTCACGCTAGGCTACGCTTAGCCCTTTAGAGGGAACATCTCCATAAGAGTGACACCGAGATGCTTTCTTCCTCCCTCCTAGGCCGTGAAAGGCAGTTGTCGGGCAGGAGAGGAGAGAGTTTTTCCTCTCATCCATACCCAGGGTCCCTACCCAGGTGTGCTAGCACATCACTTTATTTTGCCTGCACAACTCAGCCTGTCTCCACTAAAACCATCATTGACACACTGCTGTCACAATAAACCCACCCTAGCTGTTTCTCCACAACACCCACCGGTTTTACTTCTCCTCATTTAAATCCCCTGCAGCACACTCACCCAAAATCTCAAATACTCACTCCCACCGTTCATCCTCTGTTCTACTCCCGTCCGTTCCCTCATTCATTCAAGCCTCGAAGCAACATGCAAACCCAAGGATGCTTTTCAAGCCGTGGTTCCCAGCTGGTTTAGCTTCAGGACCCAGATTTTACATCTTATCCAACACTTTACCAAATCTGTTTATCAGACAAAATTGAATTTTAATGGTTTTATGCTTTCAGCAGTCAATAAATACATGGAAAACACATTGTGGCTGGCATAAACCATTCATATTGCTATTGAATCTGTATTAAATGTAGTCTTGGGTCAGATTTCATTTTACCTTGCATTAGGGGTGTGCCATATCATATCTTCCGCGATAATACCGGTAAATGATAAAAAAAGTGTCATATCGCGATATCAATGATATAGCGGCGTGGTGACGTATGGCGCATTTACTTTCCCTATCGCGCACAACAACACCTGTCTGAGAGAGAAGAGCACGAAGCTCAGCATGTCAGCCTCCGATGATGATGATTTAGTACCTAAAAGGGAGCTACTTGGTTACAAGAGGTCAGCTCTCTTGACAACTGACATAACATGAACCGCTTAAAGCTGTTATTGATGTTTGCCGCGCAATATCTGACCGGAAGGGTAAAATTGACGTTTATTTTCGTCAGTTATGACTAGTTAGATCTAGCATTGTGCATGCTTCGAATGAGACCGAGATAAAGTAGTGTATAAAGTAATACGTTTATTTGAATGAATGGATTATACCATATTTTTTAATTATAGAGAGAGAGAGAGATAGAGATAGAGATAGAGAGAGAGATAGAGAGAGAGATAGAGAGAGAGAGAGAGATTTGTGAGTGACTGCTTCTGTTCAGCGTCTCTCTTAACAATGCAGATGTCAGTTTTATACTGGCATGAAGTTGGTTTGACATTAGACGTTTGATATTCACAAATTTAGGGACCGTCTCTAAAGTTGCATACGACATTGGTATGCACGTTTCAAACTTCAATAACATTTGAATGGAATAATTTACAGTCATAAATCCAACTGTACAGTGTTCATCCAGGTGTGGGCTATCATGCACATCTTTTATATTTTTTATTTATATTAAAATAAACTGTCAAATCATACTTACATATTGCTGTTTTTCACTACTGTAGATTGGCTCATACATAAATATGTCATAATTTAGAGCTCAATAACATTTGAATGGAATAATGTACAGTCATAAATCCAACTGTACAGTGTTCATCCAGGTGTCAGCTATCATGCACATCTTTTATATTTTTAATTTATATTAAATTTCTCTAAATATGGACCCCTGTGGTCTCTGAAAAACAAAAAAATAACAACACTTAAATTATATAAAAAGTACATGAAATAAATCAAAATACATTTATCTAATTGCATTTTTAAGGCTGTCAATGTTCAATCAAACTTACACGTGCTTATTACACACACAGGGATGCGCAGCAGCACACAAACATGTCAAATGTAAAAAAAGAAATAAAAACAGATTTACATTGTAAAAGATTATTCTTGTGTACATAAAGACAAAAATGCCTACATGCCATAATGGATAGTCATTACATGTATCAGAATTACCTATTTGCAGTTATGATAAATTAAATTGGCTACTTATTTAACCAAACGTGGCAATACGCAAATGCATTTAAAATGACTCGTCAGGTTGAGGCGGTTCATATTCCGCCATTTAAATAGCAAATCCACAGTGGTGCAAACGCAACTGTCTTTTAAAGGGAATGGTAGATGAGACTCTGATTGGTTTATTGCATGCTACACCTAAAACACACCCATTACTCATTAAGACAATAGGGACAACCCTTTTAGACCATGCGCCCGGTGTGCTGACCATTTTTCCCTATTGTTAAACTAGCAAAAGGGGATTCAGACACCCTAAGTGCACCTGTGCTGTGTGCTTTAAATTAGACCATGTGCTTCGATCGTTAAAATAGGGCCCAAAATATTTATTAAATGTGTTTTTAAAAAATGCTACGCTACGCAAATTCATTTTAAATAGATTTAAATATTTTTGACAGTCCTCTAATACAGTGGGTAAAAAAGGCACACATTCAACTTAGCAAATATTTTAGCAAAAAAATATATTATACTTAATATATAAAAGCTAGTTATTTCATTTTGGAAACAATTTTACCCATACAGTATGAAGGGATAATACAACTTTTATACCTCAGGAGGGATGGTTATATTTGGGGTTCCTTGGCATCAAAAGTTTGAAAACCCCTGGTCGATAGCATCCTGAAATATTCATCATGATTTGTTTTTCATCCCAGCACAGAGTATTGTATTCCTTTAGTCATTCTCCTGTCCACTAGACTCATGCATAACAGGCCGCTATGAAGAAATTGAAATCTAATCTATAGAGCTATTAATGTTGCATCTCTAAAGAGAGAAAAAAAAACTGTCCGATGCCATTATTTCTCTGGGCTGCAGCTAATGCCATAAGCGCACAACATTTCATTTCAGTCCGGTAATATGTAGAATAAACACAATAACCTTCTTATCAGCATTTGGGTCATCTTGTACATTGGTTTATTTTTTACATGAATTGAAATGCGCATTCCCTTCATAACATTGAGATACGGCAGTGCATTTCAGGCCTGGGGAATGAATCTTACATCCCGGCAGGGAACACAAGACATGACCTTATGGGACAGGTTGATGTATACAAAATAAGCAGCAGTTCATTTTAATGCAAACAGTGGGTACATGCATGCATTTGCATATAGACCTCCATCATAACATACAGTATCTATGAGGATTACAGAATATATGTTTGACTCACTCACCCAGAGATCTGCTACGCTGATCCAGAGCGTGAAATCCAGAACATGCAAATCTCCACATAGGGTCTGAACATGAAATATTTCCTTATCTAACACAAAACCAAAAGCTTAGCAGTTATACTGATGCATAAGAATGTATTCTCCATGGATAAGCATTATTCGTATGACCTTCTGAAGTATGCTGACCAATTATGCAACAGCTTTAGTGATTAGAATATGCTGGATGTCATAGCTGTATGTGAAAGAGTTGCTATATACAATGGTCCCACATCTGACCACTGAATTTCAATTTCCAGGCAGAAAACATTCACTACTGCTTAGTTTTAAGCGTATAATAGTCGAGTCACTATAATCCGAAAGGAGTATTTCAGTTGTACTACAGACAAATATATGCGGTTTACTATTAAATGGGCACCAAGACTCAATCTGGCCATATGGTGTTCCATATGTTTGTACACCATCAGCACATTTTCAAAACCAAGGGTTTTCTCAGGATATTTTTTTTCTTTGTCTTTTCAGCTCATAGTAGAGCTGTAGCTACCATTGACACTGAGAAATTGTCAAATTTTCCAATAATTAAAAGTTGTATTTTTTACCAATATTTGATGTTCTTGATGTTATTCTGCTGCAATCCATTATGCACTGCTTTTAAAAAGTTATATTTACAGGCTGTTCTGCCTAAGCGGTCTTACAGCGCTCAATAAACATGATTGAGATGACCAATCAAATCAAAGGCGACAGGGCTTAATGTTCACAGAAGACTAGTGCGAATTCCAACATGCCACTTTAATTTTAACTGTGAAAGAGTATGTGGTAAGATGCAAGTAGCTACACATTTAATATTTGACAACTGGTAAAATAATAGAAATGATAAACAGCCAACAACCCACGTAGCAATTTTTTTCTGGCCCAGCTCTGGTCCACACAACCCCTTTTCCCTCAGCCCACATACTGCAAAGAATGACAGCACTGGAGTGGCCCAGATCTGGATTAAAGATAATGGCCACACATGGCCCAGCTCTGGCTGACATGTCATTGCTGACAGGAGGCCAGCAGTGTCAGCTTGAGGCAAAAAATGGTGCTAAATAGCACTTAAAGTTGGTCATTGGCTTGTAATCGTAGCATTTATCTTTAAAGGTGCTATACGGTACCTTTGTTAAATGCTGCCGTGTAGAAGCACTCCACTCTCCACAGATTTTACATCTGTTATTCCACTTTAATATGTTTGCTATGAATGGGAATTTACTACAGTGGCAGAAGCTGTTTTGAGTCACTTATGCTTTTCTGAGGTCAAAAAGTCTTGAGTGGGGGCCCTGGAATATTTCCTTAAGTTATAGGGGGCCTTGGAGCCCAAATGTTGAGAACCACGTTATCTTTAAGAAATACATTGTATTGTAATGCAGTTTTTTCGTTTTCGTTTCAACTCCTACGGTGGCCGATTTAGTCATGGCTTCCAGTTCGACCTCTTCGGTGAGTGTTGCTTCAACTCAAGTGATGAGGTTACTTTTGAAAACTATTATAATTTGCAGTTATTTAATTTGCCAAATGATCTATGATCAAATTAATATATGTAAAATGAATAATAGTTTTACGTTTTCGTTATTTTTTACCATTTCATTGCTAACATCAGCTATCAGGTTCCAGACGAATGCAAGCTAATCTTAGTAAAGTAACTTTTTTTATTAGTGCTATCGTTATTCTTTATATTATATGACATCACTAGCGTAAGGCAAACAAATTATAATGCAATTCAAATATTAATCTCATGTTATCCGTCATAGAACACGGATTTATGTTATAAGGTAAACAATACTTTTTCATCATTGACGCGAGGAAAACTATCCTAGACGTCGTTCTAGTGTTATGCACAGCACACCATGATATAATTAGCCAAGCAACAATAAAACTTCCAATATACACAAATAGGCTGAATTAATATTACCTGTCGCGAAGAAAGCAGGCAACGTCGGCGTTCTTTTTAAAATCGTTGCTCCTCATGAGCTCTTTCCATATTGAAAGGCCACTCCAATATTTACTTTTGTCTTGTTGATTTGCCCGTTGCGTTGCCGTCTTAATTCTCTTTTCCGCTTCCTTGGCGACTCTGATACATATCCCGCAATGTTACTAGGTCCCCGACCCGGGTCGAATTCGGTAATCAATTCCGGGACGTGGTTGCTTTCACACAGAAGGCGACCCGGCAATGTTCCGGGAATATTGCGGGTCCGACGTGCATTTAGAAAGGGGCTTAAGAGTGATCCTCCATCATCATATAGCAGCCTCAAGCAATCCTCCTCTTCACATTCGACACAGTGCCATCGAGTGTAAAAACGCGAAAAGCGAAGCTTGAATTTACGGGTATGTCCCTCTTTGGCAAATGTACTTTCAAGATGGAGGAGCAACATGGCCACCACCATCCGAACCCCTAACACTTATGCATTTTCAATGGTATATTATAAAATTACGAGAATACTTTATTACTTGAAAGAAGTAAATATACATTAATGAGCACATATATTTTTGAAAGAACTAAGTGATTTTAGCTAAGAATAAACTAAATAAGTTACACAGTGTAGCTTTAAGAGGAGATATATAATATATACACAGCCGAGAGCCAACTCACCTAGCTTTATTTCCTCCAGTTTTCTGCATCCCTCCGCCACCCTGTTCCTCCCTCTCGGTCAGCGATACGGGGCTCAGAGCCCTTGATCGCTTCAGACAGCACGACAGTTATGCTTATATTGTTTTACTTTATTCAATCATTTGTAAGTGTGAACTCGTAAGAATAATTACCACAGGTAATCTGACATTATTATTTTATTAAATATATATTAATTATCACTATTGCTGTAGTGTCTTTGGGTGGATTGCTGCAGCACTCATCCGGATGGTTTAGTTATTTGGTCTTAGGAGTCCTCTTGATGACTACTAGCATTTCATGGATTTAGGAGCTAGTTTTAGTGTTAAAATGCTTTGTGAAATACTCTACAAAGCAAAAATGTAGGAGTCCTAAAAATAGGACTGACACGCCCATTATTTTTTAAGAGTTTCTCCTAAATCGGAAAGTTAGAAGCTGCACTGTAAAAAATGATATGTTTAATAAGTTATGACAACATTTTTTTACATTGTTATAACTCATCAAAATAAGTTAAGAAATGTTAAACTATTTTTTATAAGTTATACAAGATGCAACACATTTTTTAAAATCAGTTTAACATGATCTAAGCTGAAATAACTTAAACATCCAAGTCAATTGTACTTAAAAATTTCAGGCTGTGACTTTTTTACACTTTTTTTTTTTTTTTTTACAGTGTACTTTTAGCCGTAAGATGTTTTGTAAATACGGCTCCTGGTTTCCAGACAGATTTGCAGGGCGAAATCAAATCGGCTCGGTTTACCCCGTCTATATATCTCATACAAAAACCCATCAATTGCTTCAGATGGCTTTTATTAACCCCCTGGAGCTGTGTGGAGTATGTTTATGATGGATGGATGCACTTTTTTGAGCTTCAAACTTAATGGACCCTGTCACTTCCATTATAATGCTTGGAAGTGTCAGGATATTTATTAATATAACTCTGTGTTTATCAGATAAAAGAAAGTCATATACACCTAAGATTGCATGAGGGTGAGTAATTTTTATTTTAAAGTCAACTAATCCATTTAAAAAAAAACTCTGGTCCCCCCATTGTTCAAGACATGGTATAGGGCTCTCATATTCCAGATTTATAGTGGCAAATAAACAGAAATCACATAAAATGCCATCGTAGATTCAGATATGTTTTTTTATGTATGGTTATCATTATCAATCACATTTCGCAGCACACAGTGAATAAAGCACACAGTGATGTAATGCGACTGGACAATTTTCTTGTAAGTCTGTACTCTAAAACACCATATAAATCATAATGAGTTCAGTTCACATAGTACATTGTAATAGATAGAGATGTTGCCAGACACATACATAAATATATTCAGCCCAGGAAACTGTCTGTGACAACTTATTGCATGGGTCATTTGGCAACTACACTGCAGTTCAAATCTTTGAAAGAAAAAATACAATTCTTTATAGTCATACATAGTAAAAATTATTTTAGTGCTTGGATTAGTAGCCAAGACTGCAAAACCACTATGCATTTAGATGACAATATGGTGTGTATCTGGAGTGTTTATGAATCACATAATTAATTGTCCATGTGGTCAGGGAAAATGATTTAATAACAGCTGCTAAAGAAGATTGATCATATGTAACTAAAATAAGTTTACAAGGGGGTTTTATTTTTTTATTTATTTTTAAAAGCAATATGATTTTAATAATATTGTTATACTTAATGGAGATCTTAGTGATGCATATTTATGATGAAGACATTTTAAACAAAATCTTCCATTTTTATGCACGAGAAAATCACAATGAAACATATTACTTCATTAAATTTGAGAATGAATACATAAAAGCCATTTATAATTTGTTAATTTGTTTATATTATATGAGACATGGACAAAGTTTGTCAAATGTTTCAAGTCCAACAGAAATGACATCCTTATGTGACTGACGGCTCCAATTTACCTCCATATAATGTCAGACATTAAATTCTGAGTAATACATATAATTTAATTCTCTGCAGAAAAGGGCTTTGCATCCTGTGGTGAAGTGTGACGGACAATACATTTTCAGGTGCTCTGTAAAGAGTTGCTCTTTCTCCTGTCATTTGAAATCAAGGACTGCAATTAGAGCTTCTTTATTAATTCTGTGAATGACCTATATAAAAGTTTACTAGGAAAAACTAGAATATGAATTTATGTGAAGGTGTTCCTATCAACCATCTTGGATATGTAATTCTTAGACGGTTTCATCATTATGAACACAATAAGACTGGGTCACAAATAATTTGGAATATCTATGCCATGTATAATCTATAAAACATCCGCATGGGTTTGGGTTTTTGAACAACGTCTCTTATGCTCACAAAGGCTGCATTTACTTGATCAAATACTGGGGAAACGATTTAAAACAGCCATTTCTATTTATTCTTATTAAGTGTGATTTATTTCAGTGAAGACAAAGCTGGATTTTCGGTATCATTACTACAGTCTTCAGTGTCACATGATAATGATATACTAATTTAGTGCTCAAGAAAACTCTTAATATTAATAATAACAGTTGCACTGCTTAATATTTTTATGGATTATCGATTCATATTTTTTCCTCAGGATTTTTTATAGAAAAGAAAGTTCAAAAGAACAGCATTGATTTGAAATAGAAATCTTTTGTAAAATTACTGTCTCTTTTGATGAATGTAATGCTTTCATGATAAATAAAAGTCATTTTAATGGTGGTATGTTTAGTATAGAAGCTACACCTGACTGGACTGGAGACACATGGCTCTAATGGCATTTACGTGTTAGACTGATGCTGCAAGATGAAGAAAACCAATTTAGCACATTTTGCATATTAACCAGAAAACATGGTCATAAACAGTTGCTGACTGGCAGGAAATCATTTAGGTTTTGCTGATTGGGTGAATTAGCTGGATGGCTAGGTCTGCAAGGTCCATTTCCAGCAAAAAGCTAAAAAGACCAAAACATAATTTGGACTTTTCAATAAAGTTTTACTTTTACACTAACATTTGATTGAATGCTTAAACCTCCTAAGAATAAAGTATCACAACTTTGCTCTAATAGTGAATTACAATCATTGGGCCTATTTTCATGATCTAAGTGGATGGTCTGAAGTCTGAATCCACTTTTGCTAGTTTAATGACGGGGGGGTCAGTATTTGTGTAATTTTTTTACCTCATATCAGACAAATCTCATCTAGTATACCCAATGCCATTACTTCCGAAGAGTAAGGTCAAAAACCCGGCACGATCATAGATATATATATATAGAGACCTCATTAGTGCCTGCACGGATGGCGCGGATCAATCAAATGAGGAATCAATGTAAATATACGTCTATGATCGCGCCGGGTTTTTGACCTTACTTGACGGAAGTATGGCAATGGGAATACTAGATGAGATTCATCTGATATGAGGTAAAAAAAAATCTGTTTGTTTCTCACAGAAACCGATCGTTTCATGTCTTAAGACACCGCGAGCCGCAGGGTTTAATATGGATTTGTATGTCTATGTGTTTTTTACTCTCATAGACAACACCCCATTGACATGCCTTATACGAGCAACAGTTGGAGTTAAAAATCTTCATTTGTACTCTACTGAAGAAACACACACCTACATCTTGGATGCCCCGGGGATAAGCAGATAAACATCAAATTTTCATTTTTGAGTGAACTATCCCCACAATATTGGACATGAAAATGATCATCTACACATTCATAATTTAGTATTTGGTAGGTTGTCAATTAGTAGGGTGATTTAGGTTAATGTTCACCATACTTAATGTGTTTTTAATTCAGAATTCATATTTCAATTTAGGGAGGGGTTTTGTGTCTACTGGAAAGATGTAAATCAGTAAAACAGTGTGAGATATTTAACAAACTGTATTTCTGTCCCTCACAGCCATGTTTTTGTATATGCCAAATTAAATATGGTGTATTGTCTGACAAATGTCAAGCCAACACAAATCAACAGCTCAAAAAACATACCTCAGTCCATATGAGATTCTAATTTGAGCAGCCCTGCTGACCTGTGTGTGCCATTCACACAGCGGTGCGCTTGCTGAACTGGGCCGTGATTATGAGACTGTGTGATTGAGGCTAGCGAGGGACGATCACGTCTTGACTGGCACCAAAGGAAGGGTGATCTCTGTAGCAGGTGGGCACGAGGACACCCTGCTGCAATCTGCCTGTGGTTGCAGTAATTGGTCTAATCACTGCTCCATCTCATTTTGAGTGCACATGGACTAAAATAACAAAGTTAGGAAATTAGCACAGCTAGAACATCATCTCATTCTCAATATGATCTGAGCTTTGCGAGAGAAGTAGGGGCAGGAAATTATTGTACAAGGATAGTGTCAAACGTAAGTGCCATTTCAGCAACAGTTATGCCATTCACCACTACAAGATTGTGTCTAATCTGTTTGTTACAGACAACTGTCACAAACTCACGCTGGGAATATAAAAGAGGCTCTTGTGGCACGCCGCAATAAGCCATTCTTGATAATAACGGGTGACTCTCATCAGCAATGCAATCATAAGCGGCGGTAATTAGCAGCTGTGAGAGACAGCAAATCTTAAATTAATTCCCCTGATTACCACATTGATTATTTCATTTCGTTGGTGCATGATATGGCGTAAGAAAACTCAAGAGAGTTATGAAAGTATAGGAGAAATGCAAAAATTGCTCATAAGTGCTCATAAGGCTTCAGATGTTACAATGCATATCGTTAAAAAAAAATCAGTTCAGATAAATATCAGTTAAGTTCGGATAAATATCATACATGCTCAAAGAATGCAATTTAATTTTAATTTAAAGGGGTCATGAACATGAGCCTGACATATAAGAGGTCATCATATTATAAGAATATCCTGTAAATTTCATCCTTGATAGTTTTAAAAACAGTTTCTATTGTAACCATGCCCAAAGAACAACTCGTATCTATAGCCCTATTCACACGGGATTAGTATTATCTGGGGACCTCTGGTGATTTGTAATAGTTCCAGAGAATGTCTGTGATCTTAATCCCGTGCAAATCGGCCATGTCTGTAATTTGTAAAGTAAAAATTCTCCCGCAAATTACCCACCATATATTCACCGAACACCGAGGTACTGTGATAATATTAGTCCTGTGCGAATCGGCATCTCTGTGACCGCAAGGTTTTTGTTTCCTGTGCGCATTTCTATCTTTATCTTTCACAAAAATGAAGGCTGCATTTATAATGCGCACTGTTATGAATTCCCGCACAGATTATATACTTTCACTTTATAATGAGTACCAATTTGGAAGCAAATTTCTTGAATGGTGCATTTAATATTAATATCAATACTATTCTTAATGAAAAACATAATAGAACAGTACAATGACAACCTCGCTTAAATGGGCAGTTTTACATTTAGCGTTGAAACTGAATCTTCCGCTGTATATTGTCAGCTTCTCACTCATGATAAAGGAAATCTGATTCCTGCAGCTGTGCTCAGTTAAGATTTTAATTGTAGCGTCTGTTCTCTAACTGAACGAAATTATTTGTATTACTATAAAACTATCTTGATATATAGGACTTCATAGAGCTATATCTATAACTAAAAAACACGTCTTGACATCATATCCGGGAGAGGAGTCAGTAAATTTGAGTAAAATCCCAGCAAAATTCAGATGTGGGGGGAGTAATTTCTAAATTACAGAGGTCCCTAGATAATACTAATCCCATGCGAATAGGGCTTATGATAAACCTCTGCAAAAAATCAACACCTACTTCCTCATTGCTAATTTGGCCCCGCCCACTGGGGTGTTAGTGAGATGACGAGGAGAGAATAGCGATACACGATCACTTGTCAAAATTGCATTACCTTCCAAAGGATCCTATAATCCTAGGAATGTAGTTTATTTTATTTATTTACTTATTTTCAACAACATAAATGTCTCAGTTGAGCATTACTTGTTTGTATTCGGCACATTTCACTATGGATTCTTTGTTAAATAAGTCACGACTCAGGCTTTACAATCAGACTTTTACGTTATGGACTCAGTAATACGACATGTTCTAATGCCTGATCTGTGACCAGTGATTTCTGATATGTAATGATTCATGTACAGTCAAATGTTCTTTGTCTATCTGTCAGCAAATCAAAGCAGTGACTAAAAGGTCAACTTCACATTGTTTCTTTTAGCAGGATGAAAATAATCTGTTATTTAAACTATGATTTAATTATATATAGAAAACAACAAAAGAATACCGCCTTTGCTATAGCTGGAGCTGTCTATCAAACAGCATGAGTTTATCTGGACTCTCGCCAAAACTCCCAGTATAATCAACAAATCTCTTATTTACATTGTGTTTGCAATGTTAGTTATGATGAATACATTCGTTAGCGTGCATTCATGTGCTCAACATGCAACCACTGCAACCCTTCATGCCACGATCAAAATATGATATATAGATCTAAATATAATCCTATAATAAAAAATTTTCAGGATTAGTTAAGCTTGAGAACTGTAATAGTAAAAATCTGCTAAATGTTTGAGAGAGCGCCACATGTTATATTTAGCCATTTCATATGCAAAGATCTTAGCCAATCACAGCAGCGGGCGCTTACACTGAAGTCTTATAGAAGACACACCCCTTTAAACAGAGCGTTCATAGCCTAGAAATCTAGACGCACCCTAGTGGCAGCAAATTTAATCTGCCCGCGAGTGTCGTCTAGCAACTCTCAATACCCTTCTAGCTGTATTCGCCTAACTCTTGCCGGGCCAATCACATCGTGTATAGAGTCGGTGGGCGGGGCCATAATGATGATGGCCGAGTTGCGTTTGCGTGCTTCTAGTAAACACAGAAACTGGCGAACGGCGGTCTTTCGAATCAGCTTTGACCACGACTCTGGAAGACTTGGAGTTAAGCTTTTCTCTGAGAAAAGAACAAAGAACGGCACTGAAGTCATTCTTAAAAAGGGAAGATGCGCTCTGAGTTTTGCCGACCGGATACAGCGAATGTTTAATCTTTCAACTAGCTCCGCTTCACCTTCGTTGCTCTGGTTGGTGTAGCGATATCCTATCGCATGCAGAGGGAGTTTGAAAGACAACCGTTTATCCCGCCCCTCGGATTGAGCCCTGTCTATGGTGAGTTTCCAGACCAAACATCTTGATGTGGGTCTGGCTTGTCAGGCTAGAGTGTTCAGAGCAGAATGCTAAAATCAGGGTAGAAAAAAATGCCTTTTATTTCTAAATTATGCTTTTTTATGTAGACATCTAAATAACATTATAAGTTCACCCAATGAAACATTATAAAATAATGTAGTTTATTACCCATTTAACTTGCTGTAAAGGTATGGCCAATTCAATTAAAATTTCAACTTATGAATGTAAAGAAAAGCAATACAATTATTCATTTTGCAAAACCCCAGATTTTATGGATGTACCACATTGGTAAAAGGCACCAACACAGTAAAGCAAAAAATAAATAAATACTGAAAGACACTGATGGTAAGGCAAGGATTTGTGAAGGAAAACAACTAGTATTGAGGTTGAGGATGGGTTGAGGACGTCATTGATGTGGGAGGCCATCAAGGCTCTATAGTCAGCAGCGACTTTAGAGAGTATAATCTGTTTTTCCTCACCCGTGACAAACGGGGATAAGGCTCAATATTATCTTCAAGGTCAACCTGATCCTGGCACTGAAAAGAAGTGCCCAACCGGAGGAGCCCGACTCGCCACTATATCCCCTTCTCCTCCTTATCACCGTCTAAACACACTTGTTTAAACAAAAGAGAGACCGAACATGCCCACATTCACTTTCTCTCATGCTCTCTATACCACATCCGTGCCGCAACACAGATAACTTAAGTTATAACCACCAGCAACACATTTAGACAACAATAACAATATCTTTTATGCATTCTCTTCTGTGCAAAGGTTAGATTATACAGCTATTAGAGAATTTAAAAGGGCATTGTTGGAGCTTTATGAAACAGTACAATTAAAGGGTAAAAGTTAAAGCAATTTTCTCAACTGAAATTGAAAGTATTTCTCATGATAGGTGACAAAAGCTTCAATTAATACATAATGAAAAATACATACAATAAAAAAAACAACAACAAGATTAATTTCCGTAACATTTCCTGTTATTACGCTCTCCATGGAACACTGACCAATGTGCCCTCTCATCGGATATGAGAGTCCAGGGTAACTATTCAACCTTGTACGCCCTGCTTTTCCATTTCTTACCACCACAGCTTCCTCCCCCATGATCCATTACAAGGCCCTTGGAGCAGGACCCGTCACTGTGATGTATTTAAACCGTACCGCATGGTCACAGACCGCCCATGGTCCCGATTCAACAAAATAGTTCTTCCCTGCATGAATCGGAGACTTCACTGTATGGCTAGGTTGCTTCCAGTTTTTTTTTCTGGATTGATTTCCTAGGGATTGATTATGGTGAAGCTTTGAGCTGTGTATGAGACTATCATACATTAGAATCAGGCTGCTAAATAACCAATAAAGTCCAATCGACTATATTTAGATGGCAATTCATTCCCAAGTTTGCCCATGGATACAAAAGCTAGCCGATTTATTTATTTATTTTACTTTTACTCTACCACTCTTTGTAAAGAATTAGGCCTCCATTCTCTGCCAAAAACTACTTTCGTCACAATGGTTTGTCCCACTTCTCTCTAAATCCTGCCATCACAACTCCCAATGGAGTCCAGCCAGAAAGCCTGCCTCACTGGTTGGATGAATGTCATGGTAACCACGCTGCTAATGGTTGCTACGGTTTCCAGCTGACTGCTCTGCTGAGGGGCTTCAAGTGATGCCCTGGTGGCCAGCTCTACACCTTGGGCAGTCACTCATGAGACAAACCCCACCATATCTCACATATCTCACTCTCCTCATGCTGCGGTGGGGATATAAAGCTAAAAGTCACCCAAGTCATTATTCACGGATGACCTTCTCCACTGTGGAAGCTCTGAGATGCACTACAAAGTCATATGTACCACAAAAAAATTGATAACAAACACCATTGTTTGTCTTAAGACCAAACCTCATTATTATATGACTTGATAATGATAAATGGTTTGAAAGAGCAACATAGATAAACGATGGGTCGTTGCCTGTTGATCATGCCTCTTGTGGTCTGATTGGTTGAAGGACTATCCAATTGCATACAGGGTCATTCAAATAATGCTCGTTTATCACGCCTCTTGTGCAGTAGAAAAAACAGAGCAGACTCCCCAGACCAATGTTCAATCTAAAATTTAACTTAGTCTGGTGATAGCCAGACAACCTCCCTACCTCAACTGATTTGTAAGTGCATACCTAGAAATCTAGACGCACCCTAGCGGCAGCAAATCTAATCTGCCGTGAGTGTCGTCTAGCAACGCTCAATACACTTCTGAGCTGTAAACACCAAACTCGGGTCGGGCCAATCACATCGTGTATAGAGTTGGTGGGCGGGGCTTAACATAATGACGGCCGAGTTGCGCTTGCGTTGCGTGCTACTAGACCGGATACGGTGAAAGTTTAATCTGTCAACGAGCTCTGCTTCACCTTCGTTGCTCTGGTTGGTTGTAGCGCTATCCTATCGCGTGCAGAGGGAGTTTGAAAGACAACCGTTTATCCCGCCCCTCGGATTGAGCCCTGTCAATGGTGAGTTTCCAGACCAAACATCTTGAAGTCTGGCTTGTCAGGCTACATGCCTGGCTCTCCGTCACAAAAAAAGAGCCACCTTGCTGTTCCTTCACAACGAAGCCCAAAGTCACTCTCCAAATGTAGTTAAAAATCAATATATTACATATATCCATATCCATATACTTATCTTGAACATTAATTCCACACCATATTCATAGATGTATGCAACCTGCACAGACACAGTATGTGAATGTGAAATTAATGTTTCTTCTACTTATTTATGTGTACTTTATTCTTTTAACGGCATTCATGGTGGAAAGCAAAGTAAGAATTTCATTGTACAGGGAACTTTGAACTTTAACAACACTGACACATGCATAATGCCACTGTTTTTAGGTCTACTAAGCATATTTTAAAGTTGATTTTTGCTGTGACAACTAAAAAAAGAAACATGCAATTGCGCATTGAAATATAAAAATATAGAATATATATAGAATATGCATAGTTATTAGCCTAATTTGAATTGGGAATAATATTGGGGTTTTCAGACCAGTGTATCCACAATACAACCTGGCCTCATTTATTTCCACTGATCTTAGGCGAAGACAATTCATAGCTTGATTGCAAATGCCCCTTCAATCAATTTATCTATCATTTTAGTATGGGGATGGGGGTGACACAAACGGATCAGAAGGGGAGGAAAAAGGCAAACACTTAGAAAATGGTTTCATCCTTGATAATGACGTGCAGTGAAGCGTGACTCTTCAGGCAGCACCCCAGAGAAGGTTGAGGTAATCAGTCAGTCACTCCACCCTCTATTGGGGGAACAGGGGTCTGAGAGGTCATCGTTTCTGCTGAAAAACCTGCAGGTGCCCACCGCTGTGTGTGTCCTTTTTTAATGCCGCAGAAAATAATAGAAATGAGAGATATCTGATGCCTTGGAATGATGGCGTGTGTGTGTGTGTGTGTGTGTGTGTGTGTGTGTGTGTGTGTGTGTGTAATATTACATATATGCATTTTGAAATAACAACATGATCTCATTTCTCATTCCCTTAAAGACAAAATAAAAGGTGGCACATCCTACCGCATTCTCCCCCATTATGTTTTATATGATACAAATCTTATATATTTTTTATAATATATATATATATATAAAAAAACAAAATATTTTTTGGTTACAAAGTTTCACATCAGCATACCATGTGCCACTACCTCAACTTATATATATATAACTTATATATTCCATGTATGGCATTTTATATAATGTAATCTTTTAACCTTTCCAGACATGTTTTCCAATGAGCAGATCCCAGCTGTCAATCAAAGACGTTGCTGGGTGGAGCTCAACCTTGCATTTGATTTCATTTTCTGCACAGCTAAAAATACGAGTCTAAAAATAGCCGGCTTGGTGATGAACGCTTTCCGCTCAAGGTGTGCAAAGCAGCTGAGGTGCAACGCACTGACAGGACGCAGGCATATTCAGGAACGTGATATGACAGGGCATTTTAGCAACAAGGGAAGAGAATCCGACGCGCAGTTTGATTAACCCCCTCGTCTCCCCAGCGAGAGTTTGTTGTTTGATTCTTAGACCCTTACTTCCGCCTTTCCAAAAAGAAAACAGAAAATCAATACGGTGAGAGAGACACACTCACACATACATACACGGACTCCACTGACTCAGCAAATGAGGATCAGTTGGTCAGAGAATTATTTCCCTCCATAGCATGAAAACAAGGCTATATAAAGTAACCATTCTATCATGTGTGGAAAAGGAACTGCAGTTCAAAGGAATGGGGAGCTAAACAAGCAGAAAAGCTACATTTAAAACGCAGAAAGGCATCCTCATACTTTTTAAAGCATTAAAAATGCCAAATACATTAATGCAGTATTTAAATGGTTTTCACACATCTCCAAAACTTTTATGCACCAAAAAAAAGATAAAAAAAAAAGATTGATTAATGCTAGTGATTCATGTACTCTGACTCACTTGACCTTGAAAACAAAATGACCAGTACTGTTTATCAAGGCCTATTTACTTAATACCATCCCCTGTGTCGAAACAAAGACTTAAGGAACAAGATGACCAGACATCTGCATTTTTCTTTGGGCAGTAAACTTGACTTGCATCTCTAGCAATATTTGAGGCAGAAATGAAAGCTTTAGCATAAGTTCTGCTGGGAAGACTCAATTACTACTTCACTTAATGCCTTCACTCTAATCCAATGATATTCTCATGCTCACGGTATAAAGGCTCTGTGCTTACACATTTGAGTTTGCAGATACTGAAGCGACGATTACCCCCATCCTCCCCACCACCATCAGGATGGCCCTGTCCATACCCTGCCGGGGGTGGGGTCGGCTACGCCCCTGCCCTCGTCTTCAGGCAGGAATTGCAGATCCGAGACCCTTGGATTATACACTACGGACGGGGCCTACGCCAAATGACTCTGTACACTATCAACTTGCTGAGCCCTTAATAAATGCACTATTGTCAACATATTTCTCCCGAATCTTTGTGGTAGATCTGTGGAAGATGGAAATTCTAAGATTTCAAGCAAGTACGTACATGTCAAGAAAAGTGTTGCAAATGTAGGACTCTCCCAGGAAGAAAAATGGAACATCTTACGACTACAAAAAGAACCAAATTTGATTGGGAACGAGTTTGATATTGCTCCGTTCAATTTACAAGGATATCAAGTAACTTACAATATTGATGCCTGGTGCCATGCATTTTTGCTAACAAAGTACCAAAGCTACAACAGAACAACTGTGTTTTAGAGGAACAAAAGTAGCGTTTTGTTCCTGAATGAATCAGTGTTGGGTGAATGATTCAATGACTCAGACCCCGAAAGCCTCAAGGCACGTCAAAAATGAATGTTAGCTTCACTCCCTGTCTCCTTAGATACCTTCATCTGATTGATATTTGAAGGCAGCATAAAAGCTGTGTTCCCACCCCAGGAACTTTCCCCAGGAACTAGGGACTTTGGGGTGGTACTCTGTGTGTTTCGACCGCAGGGACCAGTGTCTAAATAATGTCCCCCTTAGAAAAACCCTCCTCGCAAGATATTACTTTTTTCAAAGTTCAGGAACTTTAGAGTTGAATTGGTGGAGTTCACACAGCATTTTTGATTGGTTGACTCCACGCATCAACAATGGAGTTTAAAAAATACGACCGATGGACTGACAAGGTTTAGGCTTTATTAAGTTTATATTCGGAGTACGAAATTGAGCAGAAACTGGAAAGTCGCACACAGCCCTACGTCACAGGTTGAAACTATTACAATATAAATTACGCATTGAATTGACGCTAAAGAGAGCGATGATATTTAATTTCACTTGATTTAATTCCTCCACCCTCACGTCTTTTCCTTGCGTCCTTCCCTCGCATCCTGAAGGGGTAGAGCTAAGACGTGAGGAAAGGAGGCGAGGAAACGAAACAAGGATGTACACCTACCCGACACCTACTGGTGAAAAGCCCTGCAGAAAGAATCGCTATGTTTCCATCAGCGAATGGGCAAACACATGCATGATTTTAATATGGAGCTAAAAAGTTTATAAATAAAACTATTAATTACCCAAATATCTAAATCTACCACCTTTTAATGAAATGAAGCTACACATTTCTTGTATCACTTAATTCAAACTTGGAAATCAAAACCGAGCACAGACTTATCATGAATACACCACTTGCATCAATTTCAGTTGATAGTGTATGAAATGAGAGACCTGACATCATCATCATCTTGTTCGCATATAAAAAAAAATTATGTAATGTAACCTGTCCCTTCTGGCTTTATTGCCCTCACTGATTTGAGCTCAATGAGTCAACTAAAGTGAGTTGTTTTAAGTACATGATGTCCGTTCGCTCTTTATACACAGATCACACAAGTGCTGGCTCTTTTTAACCTGTACCTGTCATGTGTTCAGTGCAAATAAAAGCTTCCAATTAAAACTGAACTACCACTCATTGTAATCCAAGATATGTCTACAACAACAGCCCAACCCTCAATAAAATAAATAATTCATATCATGGAAGAACAAATATGATGACAGGTTCTTAAACACCAGGCTTTCTGGATGCTCAATTAGCCTTTGGAGACCTTGACAGCTAAACTAATTAGGAATCTGTACAGCCAAACCCATGATGGATCAGTGGCCAGTAATCTACAGCTACCAACAAGCACACACCAGCAAGCCACTTCAATCTACTCGGTGGACTGAATCATCTGAATAACTGAAAATGATTCTCATACTGAATCATCTAACAGAATTCATGCCTGATGACCTGGCCACAAGTTGATTTTCCTCGAACAACAGAAGCCTGAAAGCCAGGCATGAAATCCGTCTGTTAAAATAGTACATATCTGTGAAAAGCACTTCACACGTTCTCCCCATTTCATCACCGAACACATGGTGCTTCTCAAGCACGCGGCAACAGCACCGAAGACAACGGAGAGACGGCAGACGAGAAGAATTAATAGCAATCTGGCCAAATCTTCTGGCCCTGTAAGAGCAAACAAAACTGAAGCTCTGCGTTGTCTCTCCCCGTGCATGCTTTCAAACAAACAGCAAGGAGATAACTGAGATGTTTCGATAAACAGGCTCTCAGAGCTTTAGACGTCCTTCATCCCATTAGCATGCTGCAAGCAGTGTGCATTTCACGTGAAACCGTGAAATGTGCAGGGGCCGGCATTGAGCATTCTGTAGATAACATTACACGCCTTTGATCCAGCTTTGTCTCATCATCTCCAGTTCATTCGGTGGGCTTATTTACAGATGTGATCAGGCACCCTGTGGAAAAATCTGCCATTCAGCTCTCCAGATCAATACAGTATTCGCTCCTAATGGGAAAAAAAACTTTGTCACCTCTTTTCCTGCACTGTAAAATACTAACAGCTGAAATGCCAATTAATGCCTTTGTAAACAACAATTGTCTTGACATATTGGCACACTGAGAGCGTAACATCACTTTAAGAACGGCACTTAAACATGAAGGCAAGGTTAAACAAGACTTTTAATTAGTGTGATGAGCTTTACACCTCCACCCCGGGTCTACAGCAACATCCAATATCTACAACCACACCACCTTACTGCTTCACAGTGCTTCCATTTCTGCATAAAAAGCCAAGTAATAGCTTTGGGAATATGTTGAAATCCTATATTCAGTTCAACACTGCTGGAAGTGGACCAAACTGAGCTCGTGGGGATGTATTGGTAGACCTTGTGGCTTTTGAAAGGATTTTTGTATGTCTGTTCAGCAGAAACTCTGGGTTACTTTAAAGGAAGCATGCCAATATTACCAACTTAATACAGTTCTCAAGGTGAAAAGTAAAGACCTTGGCAAATGATGCGCATAGTTACCTGGCAAGTCGTTGGGGAGCTTTATTCAGGTGTTTAAGAGTGAAAAATTCTATCACATCCTTATTTATTCCCAAATACCCAATACACTTTTCACTCACCCACCTTCGATTTCAAATTGGGTCAGTCTCTTCAAACGAGATGCCAAAATCCATTGTTAAACTGAGCACAGTGGATGCTAATGCTTTTTCTCCTCTTTATTCAGCACATTGAGGCAGGTTTCTTGGAATTGTATATTGTGCTGCAGTCCCTCCATTTGAATCAAAATAACAGGCATCTCCAACATTCAGAACTGAGCTAACCTGAAATAGTCCATTACCCCGCGAACAAACAGTGAGTGCAATGGAATGACATTGTGCACTCACCAAATGATGTCCAGAGAACAAACGCTCTCTTCTCCCCGCTTTAAATCCGAAATTCAGCTGGATAAGAATCCTGCGTTCATGCCCTGTTAAGGTTATTTAAGGAAATTAACTGTTCTCTGGATGTTGACTCAGTAAAGAGCAAGCATCGGCTGCTGGAAGGCAACGGAGGCAGAGCGTGCGGTGATGCTGCCTTTTCAGTAACACAACCATACCAGCCTTCATCCACACACACATACACATGCATACATACACGCGCAGGTCTCACGCTGTATTCATTCACAGAGCACCATCTTCTGGCAGTATATGAACATTATACACCTGTTCTTTATTTAGCGTAAATGATACTCTTTCTTATTTATTTCTTACAGTATTCCGGATTTAAGCCTACCCTGGCTGTAGTATTGTGTTTTATAGTCCTTTGGCATAATGTATATTATTAAAATAGTAGGCTAGGCCAATAGACTATTAATTTAAAAAAGCCTTTGATTT
Source organism: Pseudorasbora parva (assembly GCF_024679245.1). Classification (NCBI taxonomy): domain Eukaryota; kingdom Metazoa; phylum Chordata; class Actinopteri; order Cypriniformes; family Gobionidae; genus Pseudorasbora; species Pseudorasbora parva. Next base: position 14,249,167 of record NC_090195.1, on the reverse strand, counting down.
ATGTATCTATTTTGTACGATGACAATGTGCTCATACCATATCTTTCTGCACACCTTTTAAATACATTTGCAGTTCTAGTTATAAAATGACAACAGTTTTACAACTTGCATGTGTGCACGTTAATTTTGCACAATAGATAAACGCGCTGCCTACCGCGCATGCGCCTTCGAGTTTAGGTGACATCATTCTTTTGGAGCTAAGCAGCGTCACAACACTACTCAGTGAAAACGTGAAAACGCGGTTATAAGAAGTTTAATCGCATAATTTACCCCATATGGTGTGAATATTCAAGAGCCTTTTCGTATCCGAGACGTTAAGGTATGCTTACTTTTAAATATAAACCACACTTAAAACTATCATTGAAGTGAAAAGTTAGTTAATCTCTCTCTCTCTCTCTCTCTCTCTCTCTCTCTCTCTCTCTCTCTCTCTCTCTCTCTCTCTCTCTCTCTCTCTCTCTCTCTCTCTCTCTCTCTCTCTCTCTCTCTCTCTCTCTCTCTCTCTCTCTCTCTCTCTCTCTCTCTCTCTCTCTCTTGTCATCTCTCATCTCTATCTCTCATCTTGTCATTTGTCATGGACGTCAGTGTGATACAGCATCGATTTGCGAAGCTTCACCCTGTCAGGCAAACGCGCCATCTCTTGGTGGAAACGCATCTACACGTTACGTGCAAAACATGTTTTCCCCCGTGAAAAAAAGAGAAAGAATTCAGAAGAAATCCTCATCAAAAATGATCTCACTCATTCCAAAGAATTCCAGATTTCTTCTGAATTCTTTCTCTTTTTTGCGTCACATCGGCTCCCACAATGCTAGAGCCTGTCTAAGTGTATTACATACTAAACTAAAAGAAAGTGTATCATATTTTCTGGCTATTTTCACCCAAACTGAATAATTAAAACGAGTTCAAATGGGTAAATCCTCAATAGATATTTTTTCAGTCTTCGTTTTCTTTTCTGACATAGGCTACTCCATTTATTGTTAAAACAAACTACACGTGCTTCTTGTGTGCATTTTGAGCACTTTTTGTGTGAAATCACATTTATTTTGTCCGTCAAAAGTGTGCTTTCACTTTAAACCGAAACCCCCGCTTCACTGCTGCTTGACACTTCAATTCTGATTGAGGACAATATACAGGTCCTTCTAAAAAAAAATAGCATATTGTGATAAAGTTCACTATTTTCCATAATGTAATGATAAAAATTTAACTTTCATATAATTTAGATTCATTGCACACCATGGCCAGTAAACCATTTACCAGTGGTTTTAGCACAGTGAGCAGGTGCCAGGTCGTGCTGAAAAACGAAATCTTCATCTCCATAAAGCTTTTCAGCAGATGGAAGCATGAAGTGCTCGAAAATCTCCTGATAGCTAGCTGCATTGACACTGCCCTTGGTAAAACACAGTGGACCAACACCAGCAGCTGACATGGCACCCCAGACCATCACTGACTGTGGGTAGACAACTTGACACTGGACTTCAGGCATTTTGGCATTTCCTTCTCCCCAGTCTTCCTCCCGACTCTGGCACCTTGATTTCCAAATGACATGAGATTGATTCCCAAAGTGGCTTGACCTGGGGAATGCGGCACCTGTCGCCCATGGGGCGGCAGTGGCTCAGTGGTTCATGATCTCAGTAGTTCATGTTGTCTACAAACCAGAAGGTTGGTGGTTCAATCCCCGGTTCCACTTGACCAAGTGTCGAGGTGTCCATGAGCAAGACACCTAACCCCAGCTGCTCCCGACGAGCTGGATGGCGCCTTACATGGCTGACATCGCCGTCGGTGTATGAATGGGTGAATGTGAGGCAAAAATGTAAAGCGCTTTGGATAAAAGCGCTATATAAATGCAGTCCATTTACCATTTCCTGCACACTCTCTGGCTCTGGATGTTTCTACTCCAGACTCAGTCCACTGCTTCCGCAGGTCCCCCAAGGTCTGGAATCGGTCCTTCTCCACAATCTGCCTCACGGTCACCTCTTCTCGTTGTGAGGCATTTTTTGCCACACTTTTTTCCTTCCCACAGACTTCCCACTGAGGTGCCTTGATACAGTACTCTGGGAACAGCCTATTTGTTAAGAAATTTCTTTCTGTGTCTTACCCTCTCGCTTGAGGGTGTCAATGATGGCCTTCTGGACAGCAGGCAGGTCGGCAGTCTTACCTATGATTGCGGTTTTGAGTAATGAAGGCTGGGAGTTTTTAAAAGCCTCAGGAATCTTTTGCAGGTTTGTTTAAAGTTAATTAGTTGTTTCAGATGATTAGGTTAATAGTTCGTTTAGAGAACCTTTTCATGATATGCTAATTTTTTGAGATAGGAATTTTGGGTTTTCATGAGCTGTATGCCAAAATCATCAGTATTAAAACAATAATAGACCTGAAATAATTCAGTTAGTGTGCAATGAATCTAAAATATATGAAAGTTTAATTTTTATCATTACATTATGGAAAATAATGAACTTTATCACAATATGCTAATTTTTTTAGAAGGACCTGTACTGCCGTCCTCCGGAGGACGCAGCCTTAGGAATTTAACGAAATGAGACACAGCTATTGATTAACATGGGCGCTGAAAAAAATGTGCTTTTTTTTCAGTAGGCCTATCCTCTTTTTGCAGGATGTATCATTTTGCCAGAAGGTGGCGACAAGTGACACTTAATAGCCCGTTTCACACAGCAATACTGGTAAATTACTGTAAAATTACCAGAAACTGACTTTACCGTAAATACACAAATGTGCTGTTAAGTGTTCACACAGGCAACAGTTTTAAGAGACTGTTCACACATCATCACCAAAACACCGGTAAATTCTGTGATGTCATTCATCCTGATATTTAAGCGTTGCTTTGCCATCTTCATAAGGAGAAACGCAGTGTCATGTTCAATGTCGGTTGATCAAAAAGAATGCATTTGCTCAATAGTATCCAACTGCAGAGCTGATGAATGGAAAAGAAGGCAGGGTCTCGATCACAACACGTTGAAAAAGCTGCGAGACGTGGCACAGTGGTCAAAGATGATCATTCGGCACATATGTAAATAGAAAAACTATGAAAAACTTTATTGTAAACAGCGTAGAGTAATTATTTCATCCTCATAAGTCTTTATGATTGGCCCAAAGCAGACTTCTTAAGTCAGCATGTTCTGATTTCATACTGAAAATAACGGTAAACTCACAGAACTCACACAGTGATACATTACCGGTAATTTTCTGGTAATCTTACAACTTCCCTTACTGTTAAATTGTAATTTAATAAATACAAATTATTTGTATACCATTTATATCATTTATTTCAATACAATTCAGAGATAAATACTTATGTTGTCCACCCGAGGGAGCCACAGGATAGCAAATCTGTTTAAAGACTATTAAAAAATGTTCAATAAATTGACTTGTAGTAAAAACAGCATATAAATTCACTATTGTTTCATAACGTTTAATGAAGCCCAATATAATAATTTTGACAAAAACTGTGATCTCCAAAATAAGACTATTGTTTATTTATTTATTTAGAATTTGAAGGATTTTGACAACATATTTGTCAAGTTGCAGACTTGAGACAGAGAAGAGAAACTATATTATTAGCCTATTTTAATAAAGTACATATAAAGTATGATTTTTAATGACCACAGAGAGTCAGGACCTCTCTAATTATTAATTAATTACTGTTGTGTCGTCTGACACCTGCAAGACCTCCGTTCTTCGGAACACAAATGAAGATATTTTTGTTGAAATCCAATGGCTCAGACAGGCCTTCATTGACACCAATGTCATTTCCTCTCTCAAGACCCATAAAAGGCACCAAAGACGTCGTTCCAAAGCCCATCTCCCTACAGTGTCTCTGCAATAATTTTATAAAGCAACGAGAACAGTTTTTGTGCCTAAAAAAAATGAAATAACGACATATAATAATGGGCTGATTTCAAAACAAAGCTTAGAACCGTTATGAATCAGCGTATGGATTCAAGATTCGGATTGCGTGTCAAACTAGCCTGGTTTTACCAGACTCTCGTACATTTCATTTGTACATAGAGTCTGGCCACTCTCCATTGACAAGAGTTTATTTCTGCGAAGACGGGCACCCTGTTGAGGTTTAAAACTATTGGATCTGCCCTGAGCCACTCTGGATCTGCCATAACCAATCGCTAACGTTTGGTCGTGACGTATGTCATGCGCCCTTCGCCTGTTTCACTCATGGAAATCCGACAAAATAAAAGTGCACATGTGCATGCCACCTCAGTAAAAAAACTATAGGATAAAACCTAAAACTCGTGCATTCGGATTGTGATTTATTCACCCCACGGTGGAGAGAAGAGTTTTGTGATCGGGAACGCGGCGCTCACGTGGTCCATAACATCATTGTATGCTGTAAATAAAATGTCATATGCTTGGTATGATAATAAATGCTGCTATAAATAACGGACCAATTCAAATGTTTAAGTGCTTTTATTTTAATTTGTTTGAGCGGTGATGAAATATATTGCTCTTCTAAATACTTGCCAGCATTTTAAGGAAATACAAGTCTAGAAATGCATCCTAATAACAGCAAAGCAACCGTATGGTGTTCTGCAGTGGTCAAAAATGATTACAAACAGTGAATTTTGAAGTGATATCGGACAGCTGTTACATCAACACGGCCTTGCGTTTGTCAAAAGCAGTCGGTAACTCGGCCGGGGATTTTTACACGGGTGGTGAGAGACGGACGGCAATAAAATAACTGACCAGTCCCTGTAACTTAAATGATGGCAATACCTTCCAAACCCCGGGAGAAACAGTTACCGTCCGAATAGCTTCAGCCAACCCCTTCATCACTAACGAAGTGATCTGGAAAATCAAACTTTCCCCGAATTTACCCTGTTGGAGGGCCACAACATCATGGCCACCAACAAACCCCAGCAAAGACTGTTATTGCTCGGGGCTTTAACTTCTGGATATTCGGCAGCGGTGCCACAATGCAATGAATGGTTTAGTTTGCATCTTTCTCCGCCGCCATTACTGAACTACATCTCAAACTAGCACTCGACATCAACGTCATCGTTCTCAGCAACTCCCTCTGTTCGCTGATTGGACCGGTAAAAATTTCTTTGGAGAAAACCTAAGACTACACAGCAGTCCCAGACGTAGTACTGAAGGAAAATGAAAATTGAGCGGAAGTACGTAGGAGGGCAGAGTGTCAAACCGCCAAACGGCTGAAATCACGTGACTTTGGTGATATGAATCATGAATTTTATTGGATTTTTGGATATACTGATAATCTTAAAGGGTAATGCCCATTTCATACATAATCCGTCTGCAGTGCGTGTGCGGTGCGTGTTCCGTTGCGTGTGCGTTGCAGGAGCCCCACACCCTGTAGTGCTTTCACATATGCTGCGTTTGCAGTCCGCAACTGATCCGCTGTTGCATACCACAAACACAGCATTTATTAATTATTTTTTATTTAAAATCCAAAAGTTTTTACTGAACATGCCTCGTCAGAATTCCAATTCTCTTTGTTTACTCTTTAATAGAAGTCAGGTTACGTAGCCTACATTTAAACAACATTTTATTAAACTCATTTATTCATGTTTATATACTTTAGATTTAGCTCACATAAGTGGCAAAACATTTAAACATAGGTTATAGCCTTAAATCACAAACATTTTAAATTAGAAACTTACAATAGTCTATTCAAAAACAGCTGACTCTCATCTTTTCTTTCGTTTTTAAACCCTTTTAAAAGAAATTCTGCAGGTCAAAAAGAACTTTGCTTTTCACCTCCAAGAAAGTAAGAGTGCCATCCATTATGGCACATTTTTTTTACCTAAATGCCATGGGTGTCGTTTTGTTGCTTTACTTGAGAAAAAAAGCCATGTGTTGACTTTGAAACAAGAGTAGGCCTATATTTTAAATGATATGCATCTGTGGTGAAATGACTAGATTTTCGCGTCAGTACATGTTTATTTGAATGCGAACAATGTTCTATCACTTTAATGCAGCAATGCAGCGCAGCAAAAAATAGACTCGGCACGAAAACGATCCATGCACTGTTGCAGACGCAACGCACCTGGAACAGACTGACGGACCGCATCCGCGTGCAGTGTGAAAGCTGTCATCCGTTAACATGGGTACTGAAAAAAATACGCACCGCACACGCACTGCAGACGGAGTATGTGTGAAACGGGCGTAAGTTCACCCAAAAATGACAATTATGTCAATAATTACTTACCCTATAATGTCATTCGACACCTGTAAGACCTCCGTTCATCTTCGGAACACAAATTAAGATATTTTTGCTCTCCCAGGCTAGTCCCGTGCATGCGCACCCTTCTGGGAGAGGATCCTGTACGGCCTGTGTCGGGAGACAAACAAACCCCCTGAGTCACATTCCCAGAGAAATGCTCTCATACAGCAAATGCTGTGAGTTTGCTTCCTACTTCTCAAAGAAAATCAATTATATCAGAAAGACGATCAAGCAATTGACGGCAAAATTATAGATGAAACGGTACAGCACCTTAAAACAGCAACCTGTGCTTTGACACACTCCCCACTTCTTTTTAGCAACTACAGACCAATCTCAAATCTCCCCTTCATTGGCAAGATCATTGAAAAAGTTGTTTTCAATCAGCTGAAAAAATTCTTAAGCTCAAACGGATACTTTGACAATTTTCAATCTGGTTTCCGTCCGCATCACAGCACAGAGACAGCGCTCATAAAGATTATAAATGACATTCGCTTAAATACTAATACAGGCAAAACATCAATTCTGGTACTACTGGACCTCAGTGCTGCATTCATCGCTGCTGACCATGGTAACAAATCTAGACAGGCTGGAAAACTGAGTTGGGCTTTCTGGGATGGTCCTCAAATGGTTCAGGTCATACTTAGAAGGGAGAGGTTATTATGTGAGTATAGGAGACCATAAGTCTGAGTAGACATCCATGACATGCAGCGTCCTACAAGGGTCAATTCTTTCACCACTCCTGTTTAACTTGTATATGCTTCCACTGAGCCAAATAATAAAAAATAACAAAATTGCTTACCACAGCTATGCTGACGACATTTAGATATACTTAGCACTGTCACCTAATGTCTAGCCCCATTGACTCCCTGTGCAAATGCATTGATGAAACTGTCACCGTTCCACAGCTGGGACGCTTGGCACTCTTTTTTTGATGGCCTTTTTTTTCTGTATACTATATTTTAGTAAGCATCATAAATTAGGTATCATTCAAAAGCTTACAAATTCAAAATGTGAAAACCATTTTGAAATTGGACATTGCGTTAGCATTGAAATGGTGTTACAATTTCTTCTAGTAGGCTCCTCCCCTAGTGGACATTTGTCATGTTTATTACTAAATTTATTTTAACTACTTTATAATCAAAATCTTTTCTTATCTTGACAAATACATATCGTCTGAAAGGTCAGAGTCTTAAGGTTCCATATTTGGTGACTGTTTTGTGATGGAAGTGATATTTGAAATTTACAGGAAAATGCATTAAAAAAAAAACAATAAATGGAATGTGGATGACACCCGGTGGCTATTTTTGGTGCTAAACAAAATCTCATGGGAACTTCAATTTTTGTGATATCAACTTCAAATTTGGAACACAACTTTGTTAGACACATAGCTTTGATTTTATAGTAATTTTAGAATAAAACTAAAATTGAATGCATATCTTGAGGCTAAAAAGTCTAATAACAAAAAATCAAGTCAGGAATCTTGGAGTGATTTTGGAGTCAGACCTCGTGTCAGTAGTCATGTCTAAGCAATAACTAAATCAGCATACTATCATCTGAAAAATATTACAAGAAATATAATTTTTTTATCATCACCAGTAGGGTGGACTATTGTAATGGCCTTCTCACTGGCCTTCCCAAAAAGACCATTAGACAGCTGCAGCTCATACAGAACGCTGCAGCCAGAATTCTGAGCAGAACCAGAAAATATGACCATATCACACCAGTCCTCAGGTCTTTACACTGGCTTCCAGTTACATTTAGGATCGAGCCACAAGTACTACTACTTGTTTATAAATCACTCAATGACCTAGAACATTGCAGTCAATTAGAAATGCCAAGAGTTCACTCAAAGCAAGGAGAGTCTGCTTTTAGCTATTATGCCAGCAGCAGTTGGAACCGGCTTCCTGAACAGATGTGCTCCAACAGTAGCCACATTCAAATCCAGACTCAAAGCTGTGCATTTAGTGCATTTACTGAATGAGCACTTTGTCATTGTATGTCCGACTGATTGCACCCTATCTTATCTGTTTTGTTTAGTTTTTTTTATAATAGTTTGATGGAAATAGCAAGTTTGACAAAATATGTGGAAATCTGTGGAAAGGTATGAGTGAAAATGGGTTTAACAAGAAGGTTCTTCAGTAAAAATCAGGGAATAGTGATTAAACTGGATGTTATGAACGTCTTTAAGAAATGAAGGAGAGGTGTTCTAATTAAGATGGTATGTATGTAGACTGTAAACTGAATAATGTTTTTTTATATATATTTCAGATCACTATTGTGTATCTGACCATTTTATTTTATTTTTTAATGATTTTATTTTATTTTAATTATCTTTACAACAGTTTTAATTATCCTTGTTTTTAATTCTTAATTCGTACATATGTTTTTTTTTTTTCCCTCATGCATATGTTACCACCATTTTAATTAATTTCTATGTAAAGCACTTTAAATTGCCATTGGGTATGACATGTGCTATACAAATAAACTTGCCTGGCCTTGCCTTGCCTACGGATGTATGTAATTGCTGTAAAAGAAAAAGAGTATCGGGAATTTAAATCCATTGTCATACAAAAGTAATTGTTAGGCTGTTTTAGGCTGAGATAAAACAATAAGCTTACATGTAGCACTTTTGTTGGCCATGTGTTCTTGGACATTTGTTTTTCCTGCCTCCTAGATTTGTTAGAAATAAAATAAAATCACTCCCTGGATGTATACAAGTGGTTGTTTCAACTTCGGGACATTATAATGATGGAATTATCCACGGCCCGTGTGAACTTGGCACAAATCTCTACATGGGTTTGTAAAATAATAAACTTTTTTATTAATATGAAAAAAACTGAAATATTAAATGACAATCACCATGTATTGAAACTAGTTGATACCTTTACTTTCTTAATTCCGCAACTGCACTGAATTCCATAGGAAACGTATTAAAGGTACTATATTATTGCCAACTATATTATTGCCAACGCACTGAAGCAAAGAGAGCTTCAGTGCGTCCTCGTCCTCGTGACGGTAAACAGGTTAAAGGTAGGGTAGGTAAGAATTGTTTTTTTTTTTTTTAAAATCCACATTTGTTTAAACGTTCTTTATATATCAATAAATAAATAAAATGTAAGTACTCTAAAAAAGAAATTATAAAATTTGAGCGTCTGTAGACCTCTCACAACTGTTTTAAAGACAGCTCATTATTTCCATTCACTCCACCTTCTCCCTTCAGGGCTCTTTCTAAAGCCACGCCCCCAAAATACATAAACTCGCCTCATCGGCCGCTCAGCTGGAAGACGCATTATTTACCTGAGCGGTATCACATGTAATAAAAAATCTAACTTTATCAGTATGAATATAAACAAATAAGATGTCTTTTAGTACTCACTATCAAGCTAGAATACCGATACTGGTAAAGTTTAAAATATATTTTTGTTTAATTAGGTGACGAGCTAGTTATATTTATAAGGCAAAGCTAAAAAAGGGTAGCATTGATAACATTTTTCCCAATAACATCATTCAACATTTCGTATAAGATTCATAACATATACTGTATTTTGCATGTAAGAGTTTCCATGATGAATGCATTGTTGATTAGTAGTAGCTAAAGCTAACTTAGTTCTAAAAAAAGTTCCTGGATATGGGTGTACTAGCTTTTACACATGCATTTTGTTATCTAAAGTTAAATTTTGCGAAATTCAACACGACAGCGATCAACTTGAGCTAAGCATATTGAGTATTTAGCATCTCTATAATGGCTAAGTGTATAATATTGTAACTTTATGCTAAGTAATGTTATGCTATATTAGGCAGCTACATGTGCTAGTGATACATGCTTCATGAAAACATAAACCGAAAAAATGTATAATCAAAATGAAAGATTACCTGTCCAGCAGAAATACAGCCAGCAAGCAGTCGGTTTTCAGCCCCTTGAGGTCCCTCAGTTCTCGCCATTGTTGGAAAGCCACTCTGATATTTTCCCGTGTTTGATTTCTTTGTTTATCCAAAGACTTTTTGTGCATTGCCTTTACTTGTAGGCCTACTGTCTTCCTTTTTTTCTTTTTTTTTAGCATTGTTTGCCTTCGCTGACTGCAAAACCTGGCACTGTCTGTGCATTTTGAATGCTTTTTCTCTTCCTAGGGGTGCGCGCTAGCCTGACAAGTGAGACCCACATAAAGATGTTTGGTCTGGAAACTCACCATTGACAGGGCTCAGTCCGAGGGGCGGATAAACGGTTGTCTTTCAAACTCCCTCTGCAAGCTGTGCACACAACTGGATATTACTACCACCAACCAGAGCAACGAAGGTGAAGCAGAGCTCGTTGACAGATTAAACTTTCGCCGTATCCAGTCGGCAAAACTCCGAACACAGCTTCCCTTCTTAAGAATGACTTCAGTGCCTTGACTTCAGAAAAGCTTAACTTCAAGTCTTTCAGAGTCGCGGACAAAGCTGATTCGAAAGACCGCTGTTCACCAGTTTCTGTGTTTACTAGAAGCACACGCAACTCGGCCGTCATTATATTAAGCCCTGCCCACAGACTCTATACACGATGTGATTGGCCCGACCAGAATTTTGCGTTTACAACTCAGAAGTGAATTGAGAGTTGCTAGACGACACTCAAGGCAAATTAGATTTGCTGCCGCTAGGGTGCGTCTAGATTTCTAGGCTAATGTTTTTACCACATTCACTGCAAAATGCAACACCGCTTTCCAGTGTAGCGCTACAAAATGGGAAGGGAAGAAACAGAAACTGCGTTAAGACTAACAGTCTTATTCTGATCAAATTTAACAACACAAAATTGCAGTGACTTACTACTTAGCATGTGGACAGTACTTCTATGGCAATGCACAGGACAAATATAGCTGTGTTAAGTGATTAACAGTGCTAAAATTAAACATAAATTTTTTATTTTTTTTACATATTCAGTCTCTCTTTATCTGCGTAAAAAAGCATTTCATTGTGTTGTGGCTAAATTCCATTGTGTTGTGGCTTGTTTCTGTTGTGCTGTGGCGATTTTGTTGTGTTGTGGCTTAATTTCATGGTCTGGTGGCGATTTTGTTGTGTTGTGACTTGTTGTGTTGTGGCTTGTTTGCATTGTGTTGTAGCTTGATTGCGTTGTGTTGTGGCTTAATTTTTTTTGTGTTGTGGCTTAATTCGGTTGTGTCTTGATTCTATTGTGTTGTGGCAATTTAGTTGTGTTGTAGCTTAATTTCGTTGTGGTTTAATTCTGTTGTGTTGTGGCTTTTTTCCGTTGTTTTGTGGCTTGATTCCGTTGTGTTGTGGCTTGATTCCATTGTGTTGTGGCTTAATTCTGTTGTGTTGTGGCTTGATTCCATTGTGTTGTGGCTTGATTCCATTGTGTTGTGGCTTAATTCTGTCGTGTTGTGGCTTGATTCCGTTGTGTTGCGGCTTGATTCCGTTGTGTTGAGGCTTGATTCCATTGTGTTGTGGCTTAATTCTGTTGTGTTGTGGCTTGATTCCATTGTGTTGTGGCTTAATTCTGTCGTGTTGTGGCTTGATTCCGTTGTGTTGCGGCTTGATTCCGTTGTTTTGTGGCTTGACTCTGTTGTGTTGTGGCTTGATTCTGTTGTGTTGCGGCCTAATTCTGTTGTGTTGTGGCTTGATTCCGTTGTGTTGCGGCTTAATTCTGTTGTGTTGGCTTGATTCCGTTGTGTTGCGGCTTGATTCCGTTGTGTTGTGGCTTGATTCCATTGTGTTGTGGCTTGATTCCATTGTGTTGTGGCTTAATTATGTCGTGTTGTGGCTTGATTTCGTTGTGTTGCGGCTTGATTCCGTTGTGTTGTGGCTTGACTCTGTTGTGTTGTGGCTTGATTCCGTTGTGTTGCGGCTTAATTCTGTTGTGTTGTGGCTTGATTCCATTGTGTTGTGGCTTAATTCTGTTGTGTTGTGGCTTGATTCCATTGTGTTGCGGCTTAATTCTGTTGTGTTGTGGCTTGATTCCATTGTGTTGTGGCTTAATTCTGTTGTGTTGTGGCTTGATTCCATTGTGTTGCGGCTTAATTCTGTTGTGTTGTGGCTTGATTCCGTTGTGTTGCGGCTTAATTCTGTTGTGTTGGCTTGATTCCGTTGTGTTGCGGCTTGATTCCGTTGTGTTGTGGCTTGATTCCATTGTGTTGTGGCTTGATTCCATTGTGTTGTGGCTTGACTCTGTTGTGTTGTGGCTTGATTCCATTGTGTTGTGGCTTGACTCTGTTGTGTTGTGGCTTGATTTCGTTGTGTTGCGGCTTGATTCCGTTGTGTTGTGGCTTGACTCTGTTGTGTTGTGGCTTGATTCCGTTGTGTTGCGGCTTAATTCTGTTGTGTTGTGGCTTGATTCCATTGTGTTGTGGCTTAATTCTGTTGTGTTGTGGCTTGATTCCATTGTGTTGTGGCCTAATTCTGTCGTGTTGTGGCTTGATTCCGTTGTGTTGTGGCTTAATTCTGTTGTGCTGTGGCTTGATTCCATTGTGTTGTGGCTTGATTCTGTTGTGCTGTGGCTTGATTCCATTGTGTTGTGGCTTAATTCTGTTGTGTTGTGGCTTGATTCCATTGTGTTGTGGCTTAATTCTGTTGTGTTGTGGCTTGATTCCGTTGTGTTGCGGCTTAATTCTGTTGTGTTGGCTTGATTCTGTTATGTTGCGGCTTAATTCTGTTGTGTTGTGGCTTGATTCCGTTGTGTTGTGGCTTGATTCCATTGTGTTGTGGCTTGATTCCATTGTGTTGTGGCTTAATTCTGTTGTGTTGTGGCTTGATTCCATTGTGTTGTGGCTTAATTCTGTCGTGTTGTGGCTTGATTCCGTTGTGTTGCGGCTTAATTCTGTTGCGTTGTGGCTTGATTCCGTTGTGTTGCGGCTTAATTCTGTTGTGTTGGGGCTTGATTCCGTTGTGTTGTGGCTTAATTCCGTTGTGTTGTGGCTTGATTCCATTGTGTTGTGGCTTAATTTTGTTGTGTTGTGGCTTGATTCCATTGTGTTGTGGCTTGATTCTGTTGTGTTGTGGCTTGATTCCGTTGTGTTGCGGCTTGATTCCGTTGTGTTGTGGCTTGATTCCATTGTGTTGTGGCTTAATTCTGTTGTGTTGTGGCTTGATTCCATTGTGTTGTGGCTTGATTCCATTGTATGTGGCTTGCATCCAACATGTAAGTGTCTTAACCCCAACATAAGATTTTTAACCCCAACCGTTGCTGTGTGCCAGTCATATAAGGCATGTGAATGGATAACAGTTTTATGAGAGCAAAAAAAAGATGCTTAGACACCAGCACAAAGAGCCCTCTGTTTAATGACGACACATTGATATCTTAAGACACAAAACGATCTGTTTGTGTGAAAAATCAAGCCGTATTTATATATATTTTTTTTACCTCAAATACAACGCTATATCCAACAGCCTTGTATAACAAAAATACAAGGCTGTGTACATATGACCTGTCTTAGTCATATATTTGGTTGTAAGAGCGACACGTGATAAAAAAAAACTGTTGACTTGCTTAACTTCTCCTATAGTAGAGCCTGTTTGATTTTTACAGCTCCACTGGACCTATAAAACATACCAGCACAATTTAACAGACAAAACAAGATATAAATACTTGCACAATTTGATGTTATTTAAAACAATCAACATTTACCCTCACACAACTTCATGTGACAGATATATGAGGAGAAAAGACCAAAAAAAGACAAAAAAAAATCCCACAATATCAGTACTTGCATGTGTATCAAAAAAAGCTTTGGTTCCCACGACCTGCATCAGGCATGTAGGTATATGCACAGCTGGCAGTGTCCTTTTGCATGCATAACAAAAAGTAAAGGACATGGAACTGCTTGTGCAACTTTTTGCAAATAGGGCCAATAACGACATATCTGATGTCGGTGCAGAAGAATCTGCAGTTTGTTTTTGAGGTCACTTCTTTTTCCAAGAACATTAGATACGCAAATATTTCATCCCTCTGCATGTTCAGTCCTTTAAGCAAGATGTTGTGTCTGCAAACTGCTACCTCCAACCCTTCCTCATCCAATTTATTGCTGGACTTCTTTAAGGTCTCCCTGGCCGCAGCCCATTGGATTTTCCACATGTGTCTCTCCCTTGTACCTGTACGAGTGTAATAATAAAAATAAATGACAAACAATATCAGTAAAGAGTAATATTTCAGTTAAACAACAACAAAATAATACAATTATGGAAGCACTGGGTTGGTCTTTTGCTGAATTGAATCAACAAATGTTGCCACATCTTCATCCTTGGCAATGAAAGCACCATCAAAGAAAGGCTGCTCCTCTACTCTATATTAATTACAGTGCAACGAAGTGTATTATAAGGCAAATAAACACTATAATAATATAATAATAGTAATCCTTTGATATCTTGGTATTGCTATTACTCTCTGGCTTTGTTAAACCGGTATAATTTACGGTTTCCAATGCTTTTTGGAATGTTTTGCCACAAATAGTACCGCTCTATCAGTGGAAAAAAGAAAACAATTTAATTAATTGAAGGCAAGAGAGGTTCATTAATAAAATGCGATGTCATTTAAAAAATAAAATATAATTACCCGTTAAACAGTTAAACCTCATTCTGAAGAACTCTGAAGAAGTCATTCTGAAGACTCAGCGGCACTTGTAGTTACTAGTTACTTCCAAATGTTCGTGATCTATGCTCTAACATCTTTACAAATGCTTGTCTTGACAGGCCTGGTGGAGTAACTTTGAACTGCTCAAAAGATGTAAAGAGGTCAACCTGATATACAGTTAGAAATGCAACAGAGCCTGACCAGTAACCACTTTGTATAAGGTCCTGCAGCTCAGGTGCCCATGATTTGTGGCATGTAATGCAGCTCCAAACAGGCACAGTAAAAACTGCACAAATCTGTGTTTTGTTAGGGCAGTATTTGTGTCAGTCGAGAAATCACGCTGTGAAATGGGCAGATAGCATTGCTCGGTGTGTAGCCTATGTTAGAGGCAAAATATAACCCCACACTCACGTCAGCATCTCATGATGAGTGTGTTATATTTTTCCCAATCTAGTTATATTTTCTCTCTATAAAGCGTTTATCTCTTATTTGTATCTCCAAAAGGCTTTTGTGCCAATGCATTATTAAAGGTGCACTATGCAACTTTCCGTCCACTGGAGGGCGCCTATTCTAAACAAAGGTGTAGTTTGATGACCTTAAGTGTGAGCGCAGTATCTTGGGACATGTGGTCTTCACCTCACAGCCGGTGGGATATAGGACTCGAGCAGAAATCATGTTCATGGATGCGGTTATTAACGTTACTGTAGTGTAAAGCAGAGCAGGACCGAGTGTTGTGGAGATAAGCACGGCCGCTGGAGTGATTGTTATACAAGCACACGGCTCGCGAGTACCGGGACTTTTATTATGACGGGATGAGACACAGTCGCTGGGTGCTCAGGTAAAGCAGCTCTTTTTATCATATCAGATACAATTAAGTGTGTTTAAAATTATGTTATGACGTTCCTCTGTGTGTTCGCTCGGCGCTGCTGTGACATGTTCACACTGCCAAGAGAAAAACGATTTATGTGAAATTTTTACCTTGGTAATGGTATTCATTTTCATCCTTATTAACAAATACAAATATAGTTCGGAACGTATGTATATATTTATTCATTAATACCAGTGATACCAATGTTGCTTTTTTAAATTTGATTGGGGGCACCAATAAGGATTTTGCCTAGGGCGTCAAAATGGCTAGAAACATCCCTGTCAGAGAGGGGGGGGGGGGGGGGGGTGGCAGCGATCCCTCAAAGCAACAGCGAGTTGTGCGCCTGCACAGTACGTGACATTATACTTTATTGACTTTAGACCAAGCGGCAACCTCGCCCAGTTTCTGTTGAAGCCAATACGGAAGTAATTTAAACTGCAATTCATCCACTAGGGACAGGCTCCAGAAGGGAGCAGAATCTCATTGAGCCCCATGTTAAAATGCCCAACTTTACAGCAGAAAAAAACATGTTTACAGCCTGGAACAAATTGTGGTTTTGGACTAGACGGCTAATTTTGCCCTTCTTGATAACTGTGAGGGGGGTGAATTTTATTATAACTCATATAAAGCCTTAAAGTTCTGCATAATTAAGAGCGTGGTTACGTTGATTGACAGGTGGATAGCCATTTATCTGCTGTCTGTTAGTCATTGCGTCACCTAAGCTCCGCCCACGTCCGCCTCTTTGGCCATTTTCTGTTATCCGGGCATGACATGCGATGATGCGCTGGCAAGATGGCAGCGGCCAGCTCGTCTCTCCTTTACACTTCAGAACGGCTTATCGGAATCCTATGGGTGACGTCACGGACACTACATCCATATTTTTTTACAGTCTATACTTTAGACCGGATTTGTGTTGGTCAATGGCACAGCCGATTTCTGTCCCCCCAAATTAGCTATGCGCCCACAATGCGCCTGAACACACCTCATTTTCAGACCAGCATGCCCACATGGGCGGACAGATGGGTGCGAGTGCATTTAAACAACATAGCAAAAGACACTTGCATTGCGCTGGGTGTATGATAGGGTCCAGAAGCTATATTAAGCTGACTTTTTTTTTGACCCATTATAGTTTCAGGCCCTATAGAATCCTGTGTAAAATAAATTCATAAGAAAAAAACATGTAAATCCATCATGCCTTGTTACCACTGTGCAGGCTGGTGGTGGTGGTGTAATGCTGTGGGGGATGTTTTCTTGGCACACTTTAGGCCCCATAGTGCCAATTGGGCATCATTTAAATGCCACGGCCTACCTGAGCATTGTTTCTAACCCTGTTCATCCCTTTATGACCACCATGTACCCATCCTCATTTACACAGTGTGGTAAAAGACACTTGCATTGCGCTGGGTGTATGGTAGGGTCCAGAAGCTACATTAAGTGGACTGTTTTTCGACCCATTATAGTTTCAGGCCTATAGAATGCTGTGTAAAATAAATTCATAAGGAAAAAAACATGATAATCATAGATCAGCTCCATTGTAAATTACAAATGAGGAAGAGTGTAACAAGTTCGATATAGTGAGGAAGGAAGAGGACACGGGGGTCGGCAGGACTGTTGATGCTCTTTATTTTCTCAATAACTCAAATCACAACGTGCACGCTTCAGCGTGTGTTTGTCTCTGTATACACTCAGTTTCGCTTCCGGGTCACGCACTTCCGGGTTCCGGATATCTCAGGGTCTCGCAACAACAGTCCGACTCTCTCTCTCCTCGGTCTCCGGTTCCGCTGGTGTTTTATCCCGTCTCCGCGCTCATTACTAGAACAAGAGACAGGTGTTATTAATCTGCGTCCAACCCACTCACTTACCGCTCGTCCCGTGGCCCTCTCTCCCGCTGCAGACCTCGCTGAACCACGCCCCCCTTGCCACATACCCCCACCGCCCGACTCAGGCCGGGGAGCCGTCCGGCCTGCAGCCCCCCCCCCCCCCATTTCTGGAGAGGAAATCGGCCACAGCCATCTGAGCACCCGGCCTGTGGACCACCTTGAACTTAAACGGCTGAAGAGCCAGATACCAACGGGTGATCCGCGCGTTGGTATCCTTCATGCGGTGGAGCCATTGGAGAGGAGCGTGGTCCGAACAGAGAGTGAACTCCCGCCCCAGGAGGTAATAGCGGAGGGTGAGAACGGCCCATCTGATGGCCAAACACTCCTTTTCTATGGTGCTGTACTTAGCTTCTCTCTTGGAGAGCTTACGGCTAATGTACAGCACCGGCCGCTCTCCCCCCTCCACCTCCTGGGCCAGGACTGCGCCCAGCCCCCTGTCCGACGCGTCAGTCTGCAACAAGAAAGGGAGAGAAAAGTCAGGGGAGTGTAACAGCGGCCCGCCACATAGGGCAGCCTTTACTTGGGTAAAAGCCTGTTGACACGGCTCCGTCCACTGGACCGTATCTGGTAGCCCCTTTCTAGTAAGATCAGTCAAAGGGCTGGTGAGGTCCGAATAATTTGGTATAAACCGTCTATAATATCCCGCCAGCCCCAAGAACTGTCTTACCTCCTTTTTGGTCTTGGGCCTCGGACAGGTTGCAATTGCGGCAGTCTTATCAATTTGGGGACGCACCTGCCCATGACCCAAGTGGAAGCCCAGATACCTTACTTCCACCCGCCCAATCGCACACTTCTTCGGATTGGCCGTGAGCCCCGCTCTCCTCAGCGACCTCAGGACCGCCCTCACATGCTGCATATGCCGCTGCCAGTCGTGACTATAAATCACTATGTCATCTAGGTACGCAGCAGCATATGCAGCATGGGGACGCAAAATCCTATCCATGAGTCGCTGGAAGGTTGCGGGCGCCCCGAACAAGCCGAAAGGAAGCGTGACAAATTGGTGTAATCCGAACGGCGTGGTGAAAGCTGTTTTTTCTTTGGACAATGGAGACAAGGGGATCTGCCAATAGCCCTTTGTTAAGTCCAGTGTCGAATAAAATCGAGCCGAGCCTAACCGATCAAGCAATTCGTCAACCCGTGGCATTGGATACGCGTCGAACTTCGACACAGCGTTCACCTTGCGGTAGTCCACACAGAACCTGACCGAGCCGTCCGTTTTGGGGACCAAAACTATCGGGCTCGCCCAGTCACTGTTGGACTCCTCGATTACTCCCATGTCGAGCATTGCGCCTAATTCGTCCTGAACTACTTTTTTCTTGTGTTCAGGCAAGCGATACGGCCGGCTGCGAACTACCACGCCCGGCTCGGTCTCGATATGGTGCTGAATCAAGTCGGTACGTCCCGGTAGGGGCGAGAACACGTCAGCAAACTCCGCTTGCAACTTCGATAAATCAGCGAGTTGTAACGGTGAGAGGTGGTCTCCCCCAGGGGCCAGCGCGACTGATTGCGCCTTAATGCTCGCCTCTGGCCCGAGATCATCCTCTCCCCCGATCACCGTTGCCAACAACACCGATTCCACCTCATTCCATTTTTTCAGCAGATTGAGGTGGTATATTTGACGTGCCCCGTTCCTATCGGATCGTATCACTTCATAATCGAGCTCTCCTATCTGTCGTGCGACCTCAAACGGCCCCTGCCACTTCGACATTAATTTTGAGCTCGAGGTTGGGAGTAGAACGAGCACTTTCTCTCCCGGTGTGAATTTGCGCAGTTTAGTACCCCTGTTATATGACCGGCTCTGGCGGTCCTGGGCTTGCAACAAATTCTCCCTAGATAGCCGCCCCAATGTGTGGAGTTTTGTTCGCAAGTCCATGACGTACTGAATTTCGTTTTTGGCCAACGACGGCCCCTCCTCCCAAGTTTCTCGTAGGACGTCCAGCACCCCCCGTGGCTGACGCCCGTAGAGAAGCTCGAAGGGGGAAAACCCCGTGGAGGCTTGCGGGACCTCGCGCACAGCAAATAAGAGGGGTTCTAACCACCGATCCCAATTTTTGGCGTCTTCTTGTACGAATTTACGGATCATGGATTTAAGAGTGCGATTAAATCGTTCGACCAAACCGTCTGTTTGTGGGTGATAGACGCTGGTTCGAATGGATTTAATGCCCAATAATCCGTACAATTCGCTTAACGTGCGTGACATAAACGCCGTGCCTTGATCAGTGAGGATTTCTTTCGGAATCCCCACCCGGGAGATTAAACGAAACAGTGCGTCCGCAACACTCTTCGCCGAGATGTTGCGGAGAGCCACTGCTTCCGGGTATCGTGTTGCGTAGTCCACGATAACTAGCGCAAAACGATGCCCGCGTGCGGATCGTTCTAATGGCCCGATGAGGTCCATCGCAATTCTCTCGAAGGGGACCTGCATTAATGGAAGAGGGCGCAATGGCGCTTTTGGGGCGGCCAGTGGGTTCACCAACTGACATTCAGGACAAGACGCGCACCACCTGCGCACATTGTCATAAATGCCTGGCCCAAAAGAATCGGGTCATTAAACGATTCAGCGTGGCCGCCTGTCCCAGGTGGCCCGCCATCGGGTTCGAATGAGCCGCCTGGAAAAGCATTTCCCGGCGGTTCTTTGGTACTAACAATTGGGTTGTATCCATTTTTGTCTGAGCGTCTTGGGTCACTCGATACAACCTATCTTTAATTATGGCAAAATAAGGATACGTGACGGGCAATGCGGGTTGGAGGGACTGACCGTCGATAGTGCGGACCTGTTGAAACGCATGTTTTAGCGTCTCGTCTTGAGACTGCTCCAGAGGGAAGTCATCGCGGTCCGAGAGAATCAGTCTCTCAACCCCGCTCGGTTCCTCTGAAGCCGTTCCCAAGGGCCCCGTATCAGCCTCGCCAGCCTGCACTCGCACCACCCCGTTCCTAGCCTTGTTTTCCCAAGCGGCATCCGCGCACAACGACCCCAATAACGCCGAAAAGGCGGGCCAATTCGTCCCCAGAATTAGCGGATGCCGGAGGTGGGGACTAACCGCCACCTCAACACTATGCTTTTTTTCCCTAAACTGTATCGTGACTGGGACAACCGGATATTCCACCACATCCCCGTGCACACACCGCACCTTAACCACGCGGCTTGTATCCAACGCCCCAGGCTGAATCAGGCTTTGATGGATCGAGGTTTGGTTACATCCTGAATCCACCAAGGCCTGATATGTACCCCCCTTGATACTTACAGGAATTTGGTACTCTCCTGCTTGATCGGGGGTGGTCCGCTGGACGTCCGGGATCCGGATCATTGTTCCGATGTCCATCATCGGACATCGGTCCACAAAATGATCCGGATCACCGCACCGCCAGCAGGCCAGCCCAGGCCTACCCGCCGCCCCGGCGGCGGGGAGTGGGTTGGAGGCTGAGCGCGGATAGGGGGCGGAACCGGATCCATAGTCACTACCCGTCCCCAGCGGCCCCGCCCCCCTGGGCGGGACCCGCGAACTCCCAGACGGTCCAAGGCCCATCCCACCCCGGCCTCTGGGGGGAACGCGAGGAGGGCCTGGAGGGCGGGACCTGGGGAGAGGGACAGGTCGAGAGAGAGAGAGAGAAGGGGGAGAGAGAGAGGGAGAAGTTAGTGGGGGTGCGCCGACCCCCGGGCACGCCACCAGGTGGTCCTCCGCCAAATTGATGGCCGTCTCCAGCGACGTGGGCCGGTGGCACTGGACCCACTCGGCGGTCTTCCTGGGGAGCCGAGTGATAAACTGCTCCAGCACCACCAGATCGACGACATGGTCCACGTCGCTGCCGCCGGCCAGCAGCCATCTGCGGCACTCGTCCCGGAGCTGTTGGGCCAATGCGAAGGGTCGACCGGACTCGCCCCACTCCAGGGAGCGGAAACGCTGGCGGTGTTGTTCTGGGGTCCGGCCGACCCGCTGAAGTATGGCCCGCTTCAGATCGTCGTAGTCCAGGAGGTTCGCAACCGGTAGATGTTGCGCGGCCGCCTGGGCTTCGCCTGATAGAAGAGGGATGAGGCGCACCGGCCACTGTGCCCGGGGCCACCCGCAGGCCTCCGCGGCTTTTTGGAAGAGATCCACGAAGGCCTCGGGGTCGTCTTCCGGCCCCATCTTCTGTAGGGGCACGTGCACCGGTGCGCTGGCCCGCCCAGCGGCCTCGGCGCGAACCTCCCGGTCCATCCAGCTCCGGAACTGCTCGCGGTCCTCTTGCTGGCCTTGGACTATGGCCGCGAAGCGGCTCTCCTGTTCAGTCCGAAGGTCCAGCAACGCCTTATGATGTTCCTGGTGGAGGACCGCGAGGGAGGTGATGATCTCCGCAAATGGCGAGGCGGAGGGCGTTGTCATGGCGGCGGCTCTGTCCTGCTTCCTTCCCGGGTTTCGGCACCAGTGTACCAAGTTCGATATAGTGAGGAAGGAAGAGGACACGGGGGTCGGCAGGACTGTTGATGCTCTTTATTTTCTCAATAACTCAAATCACAACGTGCACGCTTCAGCGTGTGTTTGTCTCTGTATACACTCAGTTTCGCTTCCGGGT
The DNA here is from genome assembly GCF_024679245.1 of Pseudorasbora parva. Lineage (NCBI taxonomy): Eukaryota > Metazoa > Chordata > Actinopteri > Cypriniformes > Gobionidae > Pseudorasbora > Pseudorasbora parva. Next base: position 14,227,110 of record NC_090195.1, on the reverse strand, counting down.
CACGCACTTCCGGGTTCCGGATATCTCAGGGTCTCGCAACAACAGTCCGACTCTCTCTCTCCTCGGTCTCCGGTTCCGCTGGTGTTTTATCCCGTCTCCGCGCTCATTACTAGAACAAGAGACAGGTGTTATTAATCTGCGTCCAACCCACTCACTTACCGCTCGTCCCGTGGCCCTCTCTCCCGCTGCAGACCTCGCTGAACCACGCCCCCCTTGCCACAAAGAGCTTAAGGCGTTCCATTTAAACACATTAGACTGGTTCGACTTCATAATGCGATGTGCAGATCGGCGGCTGACTTGAAGCAGTTCAAGCCGGTTAGAAATTTTGTCTGACTTGAGGCTGAAAAAGACTGACTTGTCTGACTTTGTCTTTAACTATTTAGAGTTAAAAAAGCAACAAAGAAAAAAATTTCTCTTTTAACCTGCTTATTTGTTTAAACTGGCGTATACAAAAAGAAGTAAAAGGATATTACAGACTCTTAATAAACTATAACTTAATAAACCTCTTCATAACCATCACGCTCCAGATACACAGTCATTTGTAAAGCTTACAATAAGGTTGTAAATCCTTTCTTTTGGCATAATCATATAATGTTTACAGAGTTGAAAGCAATGAGTCATAAATTCAGCAGAACCATTTGCTGCTTTCAAAAGACGTCACTTTGTATCTGTAAATGTCAAATCAACTTGAAAATCTCTGCCATGCTATGACAGTGTGCACTAGTACAGTACACATTAAGATACATTACATAAGTTACTTGTCTTGTTAAGTGTGGAGTTCTTCTATTGTATAATGTAAATTGTCAAAAATAATATGATACTGCATGCCGTTCTCATGGCAGAGTTTACAGGAATTGGTTTGGTTCCATCTTTTTCTCACTTGTCTGGGCAAGAGAGTTGCCGATTTGGCTGACAGAATTACATGCATTTCTTTCCCTTTTGTTTCTGTTTCGCTTGGAATTTGAGCTGGTTGAATTTTGAGTCACTGGGAAGGTATTCATCATTCATCTTTATGAAAGCTTCCCTTTCACTAAGGAACACTCCACTTTTTAGAAATATAGGGCTTATTCAACATCTTTCCTAGATATGTGGGCAAATGCATTTTTGTCTCAGTGCATGCATTGTTATATATAATTTTATATAAAAATATGTGCACAATATAGTAACAGCGAAGTTGTTTCATTGCAACAGAACATTTACTATATGAGACTTTGTAAAATAGATGCATCATGTATGTCTAACCCCCTACTTAAACTGATTTGTAACCAACAAGTTACAGTTAAAACACATGTATTACATTATGTGTGCAAGAGCAATGGGTGTATATATATGCGTCATCTCATCTGTGTGAATCATAAGGGTGTGGAGACTTATTTTTCTTGACTTTAACAGCTGTCTTCTTCAAGTGACATTTCAGTGTATCAGAGAAGATTAACAAGAGAACGTTTTGGCCCGGTTTCCCAGACAGGGCTTAGAGCCGACTAAGTCAGGATCAAACCTTAGATCAATTTGGGCATTTTGTCTTGGTTTAAACTGATACAATGCATATGTAATACAATATGTAATCTTGATACGTAAATAGATTATTAAAAAAATCTTATACTTGTAATCAGATTACATTTTAAAATACTTATAATCAGACCACATTCAATTCTTATTGAATACATGATTCTTAATTTACTGATTCTCCGTAATTCTCTTCCTTTTTTTTTCTTTAAAATTGTACATTCTAAAACAGCCTATAACTACTGTATATATGTTCATAAACAATATAAATGCATGGAAAGTTAAGAGGCCACACAGCATTAACAATTTTAAAAAGCAACAAATAAATTATACAAAAAATACAACATTTTGTTATTTAATTCAACCTTTTTATGTCTAAATTATTACTAGTGAATAATTCATTGTTATTTTAGCAGCATCTAGTGGTGAGGTTGCGAACCGTCCACCGCTCACCCCTCCCTTAGGGAGCACACACACAAAAAACAGACAAAAAAAAAGGAAGCACACAGAGAAGCTACAGTGGCCGACACAGGACAAAGATGTCGTCATCTGAGACGGCAGAGAGTAGCGCTCTGTGGAGCAGTTTGTCCCTTTAGGGCCAATGTAGAAACATGGCGGCACAAAATGGTGACTTCACTGTAAGGGGACCAGGGTATTCTCACAAAAATGCGTATAAATAGTACGAGTGTGCAATGTCGTGGAATGTATACACCAAAACTCATTTTGGTGTGTCTATGGCACGCTGTTTTTCGCGTGCATATGATACGCATTTTATGGCGTATTATACATACGAACCCCCCACCCCACCACCCTAAACCTACCCAAGCACGTGTCATATATACGCCCCACCACCCTAAACCTACCCAAGCACGTGTCATATATACGCCCCACCACCCTAAACCTACCCAAGAGCGTGTCATATATACGCCATAAAGTGCGTATCATATGCACGTTGAAAACAGCGTATCATATGCACGCCAAAATGAGTTTTGGCGTATACATTCCACGACATTGCACACTCGTACTATTTATACACATTTATGTGTGATCGGGTTGAAGGGGACACAAGTTTTGTATAGATAGAAATGACTAGAATGAAAACATAAGTTTATGTATATTAACTATGATGGATGGATGGATGAACTCCAGTGAGGTTAAAATCTCTTAAAATGGATCACTGCAGGTTTTGGAATAGCACCAATGAGGAAGAAGACACTAGAGAAAGTTATGAGAGAACTGGTTAAGGAACTTTCTCACAGTCTCAAATCAATATTGGAAACCCCAAAATGTGTTAATGAGTAATGGCAATATCTTGACACTTATCAGTGAAACCGGTAGGGCAGAAACTTCAGTAAGGTCATATAAGGTAAGCCCAAGTTTGCTAGTGCCATGTGTTATTACACTTAAGGCTAGTATGCCTCACAGAGACAACTGTGTGAGTTTCTCTTGGAAGCGTTGCTGTCAAAGCAAACGTATGACTTACCACTTAGGTACTTGAGGAAGTGTCAAACCTTGCATAATTAGCCCGGTGGAATTTGTAAATAGGATACAGGATACATCTCAACAGCTTCTGAAGTCTCATCTCAAGTCCTCCTTGGTGTTTTATTTATTATTTAATATATTGTAGAAATGTCACATTAGAGGGGTAAAATTGTTTTTGTTCAAGGTCAATTGTTGTATCATTTGTTTTTCTGCTGTCACAAACTGAAACAGAACATTTTTATTTTTTATTTTATTTTTGTATTTTACCTATACCATAGTCCTGTTAAAGGAACTTGCAGCCATTCAAAACTGAGTGGGTGGCTACACAGACTCATTCCCATCATCAACACCCTCTTGTCGGGCTTTAGTAAAAATTATTTCTGAAAGAACCCCTTTGTGCCATTATGTACGGCTGTGGGTGCTGTTTAAATATTTGGTTGAACATATTTACTAATGCTGTAAGCTTATTTATCAAGTTCATTTTTTCCCTCCAGATTTTAAAAAGAAAACTTTGAATTAACAAATGGCTAGTTATTAACAACATTCCAAGATGGCTGCATATCTCTCGTCTTTGTCTGTCTTGTTCAACGTTATTTGAAACTGACTGTTTATGGACACGATCTATGCATACCCAGTCTGTTTTTATGAAATTTGAAACTGTGTTACCGTCAGCTAGCATCTAAATCTCCTGCAGCTGAGTGCTCCAGGCTCTGGTTGTTGAAAACGTTCTACAAATGTGCAGGAGGCCTACTTTAGTCCACACAACAAGTCCCCATTTCCCCTTACCCATTCCATATTTCCCCTTTCCACAATTCCCATATTGTCGCGCTAGGCTCATGGACAAACAGCCATTACCCGAAGTTTACTGTCGTTTACAAGCGTTTGTGGACATACCTGCGAAACTGCCTGCTGAATTCTTCCTGGTCTCCCGTAGGCGAGCTACTCCCCATCATGGGAACTCTACAGGTAATCTGGTTGTTACTTTTTTACTTTGGATCTGAATTTTTTTCAACCTGTGCATATCATGAGGACTTTCCGACATCTTTGCGATACACTACATACACTTCGTCAAAGAACACACTACACACACACACACTCCAAAACAGGAGTATTGCGGCAAATACCTGTTAGTTATAATGATATTGCGATTAGAGGATACAATGTATTTCGTGCTGATAGGAAGAGTAAGGGAGGAGGTGTGGTTATTTACTTAAAGTCTAAGTATCATACCACTCTATTGCAGACTATGAGGATCACAAAATGTTTTGAATTGCTGGCTATTGATCTGAAATTAGGAACTACCAGTTTGACCGTTGCTTGTTGTTATAGGCCCCCGTCAGCTTTTAAAGAAACATTATCAACACTCTCAGCTGTGCGTACAGATATTGTAAATCACAAAGAAATAATTCTGCTTGGTGATTTAAATTGGGACTGGATGAAAGATGATTCAAAGGACTTAAAGGCTTACTGTGATTCTGTTAATGTAACACAAGTAAATACTCTAACTCGCCCAAACACAAAAAAAATGTAAATAAATACACGTTAATTGATATTATTTTAGTAAACCAACCTGATAAGTGTACGCAGACTGGTAATTTCCTAAATGTCATAAGTGATCACTGTGCTATTGGGATTATTAGGAACTGTAAACCTGTGAAAACACCTTCAAGAATAGCGGAGAAAAAACACTTTAAGACCTTTGACCAACAAGCTTTCATTCATAATATTATCATTGTGATTGGAACAGAATATCATTCATTCCTGATGTTGATTTGGCATTGACTTTTAAGGGTCTATTTATGGGATAATAAACATGCACCGCTAAGGAGGTTCAAGGTTAAAGGGAGGGATAACCGTTGGTTTTCTGATGCATTATCCTCTCTGATACATGAGAGGGACCTGGCATGGGCAAGGGAATCTGGCTTAGCAAACGATTGGTCCAGCTTCCGATGCCTAAGAAACAAATGTATAGCACAGATACGTAAAACTAAAGCACAGTTTTATCTAGAAGAGACAACAGGAATTTGCATAATCCAGCTAAAAAGGAAAAGCTATTAAAAAGCTTTGGAAAGCTTTGGAAAGCTATTATATCTTTAAACTCTAACTCCTCATCATTAAGTTTACCAAAGCAAATAAGTGTTGATTCTAGACAAATCACAGATAACAAAAGAGATAGTGGACTCCTTTAAAGGTCCCGTTCTTCGCGATCCCATCTATCAAACTTTAGTTAGTGTAAAATGTTGCTGTTAGAGCATAAATAATACCTGTAAAATTATAACGCTCAAAGTTCAATGCCAAGTGAGATATATTATTTAACAGAAGTTCCCTTTCAAAGCCTACAGCATACGGCCGGTTTGGACAACACCCCTGCACTTCCTTCAGGAATGACGTCACTAGAACCGTTTGTTGACTAACCCTCCGCCCACAAGAACACGCAAAATAGGGGCCGTGGTCTTGTTGCTCTCCCACGTGGAGAAGAGAGCGGATTCAGTGCTTGCATCTCCCCGTTATGGTAAGAGGCGGGACCTTTCCGGGCAAAGTGCGCTAAGCTGCTGTCCAATCACAACACGGGAAGCGCTGGCCCAATCAGAACTCGTTACGTATTTCTGAAGGAGGGACTTCATAGAACAAGGAAATCATCAGGCCGTTTTTAGGACAGAGAAAACAGCGCTGTACAGATAAGTAAATTGTGTGAAAAATACCGTTTTTTTACACGCGAAACATGAACTTATGTTATATTGCACACTGTAAACATAATCAAAGCTTCGAAAACACGCAAAAAACGGGACCTTTAATCAGCACTTTGCCTCTGCTGGGCATCTTTTCAAGTCAATGCCAAATCAACCCTTGGACACAGAGGTCCTTTATGTTGGAAATGTTAACACTTTCTCTTTTAAGCCATTTACAAGGAAAATAGTCCTGTCAAAATTGAAATGTGTAAACTGTAGAAAGTCAGCTGGACCGGATGGGCCGGGTGGGCTTGATCCATCTCTCCTGAAGCTTGCAGCTGATATTATTGCCAAACCACTCACTCAGATTTTTAATTTGTTTTAGGATAAAAAGGTTATGTCTTCACTTGTTAATTGTATGTTTTTTATGTTGTGTCCATCTTTGTTTTTATGTGTCTTTTTGTACTGCCTTTTCTTGGCCAGGGCTCACTTGTAAAAGAGACTAGTGTCTCAATGTGGCTACCCAGGTAAAATAAAGGGAAAATTAAATATAAACATAAATTACTTTTTGAATGTGTCCTGTGGTGTCAATCTTTTATTGTTATATTTTATAGTTATATATTTTATTGCATTAAACTTTTATGAATATTAATATTGACTATACATGAAGTTCTTGAACATTCAAATATTTTTATTGGCTAGTCTGCTCTAACTTCTGACCAAAATACATTCAACAAGCTCCCAACAGTGAAATTGAGACGATGAGATGATGAAGGGGAAATAATGGGAAAATTGTGTAATATTGTTTTATGCAATTAATATTTTCCAACAGAATGTAATGTTAAACCAATATACCTTTTGGGAGCCAATTGGTGTTTTCTTTTGAATTTATATGGATATTTTCTGCTGTTTTTAAAGACCCTCTCCACTGCCCAAGGTTCTATGTAGGGCTAAAAGATTCTTTAGACTATAAAATGGTTAGAAACAAATTGTTCTTTAAAGAAACTTTTTTTTTTTTTTTGTGGAACCAAAAATGGTTCTTCTATGGCATCACTGTGAAAACCCATTTTTGGTTCTTCCTGCTACCTTTATTTTTAAGAGTTTAGGGGGTTAATAAAGGCCTTGTGAAGCGAAGCGATGCATTTGTGTAAAAAAAAAAAAATCCATATCACATTATAAAGTAAAGATCTAGCTTACGACCATCTTCCGCATTCTACTTACGGAAAAAAGGAACTGGCACTATGACGTAAACTCTAGGTATCTAATTTGAGTTCTTAGTATGTATAGCAACATGCATCTTTGTTGTACTGTATTCATGTGTTTCTTTAGATCTTTACTTTTCTACTGTTTACTTCTTTACTGTTTAATCTTATATCGTTGCCATCTTCAAGTTAAAGACCAAGAGAGACGTCTTGTAAAGAGGCTAAATCTTTTTACATGTCAAAAATGCTCAAAATCTTTCTTTTATGAATATGAACAAACTGATAGAATCAATCCACCTGTGCTTTTTGGTATTGCAACTGAGTCACTGAACATTCTGATATTTTAAGTGATATTAACTAGTAAATAAATTAAATTTATAACAGGTAAAACAGGACAATATTGTGCATAATATGGGTAAGAATAATCAAGGACTTCATTCTATAGATTCCTGTGAAATTTCCTCAATACTAAATATTCTTCAGTCAACTGTTAGTGGAATTATAACAAAGTGGAAGTAATTGGGAACTGCAGCTCAGCCACAAAGTGGTAGGCCATGTAAAATCACAGAGGGGTCAGCGCATGCTGAGGCACACAGTAGACAGAAGTCATCAACTTTCTGTCAATAGCAGACGTCCAAACTTCGTGTGGCCTTCAGATTAGCTCAAGAACAGTACGTAGAGAGCCTCATGGGTTTCCATTAGAGGTCTTCACCGGGCACCCAAGATCCAGGTCGGGTCCAGGTCTATTACTTCGGGTCCCAGGTCTGTTTAACATTGTATGTAATACGTTGATTGGATTTGGAGAACACCTGGCCGTGAGAGTCAGCACGGCTTGTGTGTTTTGTGTAACTTGCAAATTGCTAAATTAGGGTAAGAAAAAATTAGGTTTAGAAATATACAACAGCAACAAAAACACAAGCTCTCTCTCTCTTTCGCTCGCGCTCTCTCAGCCGTTTAGAAAGCGGGCAGATGCATGCGCGCGGTAATAATGTAACTTACTCAAGAATATATTTCAAATCAGCAACAAGACCTCAGGTTAACTGTCACAAATGTTTTCTGTGATGCTCAAATTGTGTAAAAAAAAGCTCATATTTCAGGTTGCTCCAGCTGACGCGCAAGTGCACTAACAAGCGTGTCATGTTTCTATGGCAACCCGAGCTTCCGCAGTGACTGTAATGACTTTAAAAATAATATGAATGAACTGTCTTGTTTAATCTTAAAGTTCTGCTAGTCAGACTCGGCTCAGAGAGATTATGGCAAATAAATAATGCTAACGTAATTGGCCATGGCACTGAACGAGAAATAGTTATTAGTTCAAAAGGGCAAACAGTCAAAGTTATTATGCGAGTTAAAGGTGCACTATGGAGCTTTCCGTCCACTGGAGGGCGCCTATTCAAAACAAATCGTAGTTTGATGACGCAATGTGTGAGCGCAGCATCTTGGGAGATGTGGTCTTCTCATCACAGCCGGTGGAAAATAGGACTCGGGCAGAAATCACGTTCATGCATGCGGTTATTAACGTTACTGTAGTGTAAAGCAGAGCAGGACCGAGTGTTATGGACCTGAGCACAGCTGCTGGAGCGATTGTTAAACAAATACCCGCCTCACGAATACCGGGACTTTTATTATGACGGGACGAGACACATTCGCCGAGCGCCTGCACAGATCCGTTCTTCCGGTTATGATTTTGAGGTAATGTAGCTCTGTTTATCATATTAGATACCTTTAAGTGTGTTCAAAACGATGTTATGACTTTACTCTGTGCGTTCACTTGTTCACACTACTAAGAGTAAAGCGCTCCTGCCAAATAAAAGCCGAAACCGAAGGTAACGCAGATATGACGCAATTGAGAGGCGACTCCCTCAAATGCAATGCTGCAACGTCCCTGTCCTTAGTTAAAATAGCAATTTTCTCACAATTTACAAATAGTTGGAAACTTCTGGGATATTGTAGGTACTCAACTGAACAAAATATATAACACTGGCCTAGTGGTTTTTGGATATTTTACTGCAAAAATATTACATAGTTCACCTTTAACTCATAAATCCGTCACTGTGAAATAAAGTTGACTTTTACAGCTGAAATGATTAGTAAATTAAGCATGCTTGGAACAATTATAGAGGAATATTGTAATACATCCCAATCAGGTAGGCTACAAGGCAAGGAGACAACAGCTATACTTTGTAGGCTGAGACAAAGTTATTTTTCGCAGCTTGTGGAATGAGATAGTCGGGCCTGTGTCTTCCCACCGGGTTTGGTTCCAAGTATCAAATAATAGACGGGTCCATGTCGGTTCCGGGTACTATATTTTTGGCATTTCTCGGATCTGCAAGGGTCTGGGTCCAGTTTTTGAAATAATAGACAGGTGCGGGATGGTTCTGTGTAGAACATCGCGGGTCTCTTTGGGTTCGGGTACGAATTTTTGGACCCGTGAAGACTCTAGTTTCCATGTCTGAGCAGCTGCATCCAAGCCTTACATTACCAAAACATCAGATGCAGGGCTGTAAAGCAGCCTTAAACTGGACTATACAGACGTGGAAACACGTTCTCTGGAGTGACGAATCACGCTTCTCGGTCTGGCAATCCGATGGACGAGTCTGGGTTTGGCGGTTTCCAGGAGAACGGTAATTGCCTGACTGCATTTTGCCAAGTGTAAAGTTTGTTGGAGGGGGGATTATTGCGTGGAGATGTTTTTCAGGAGTTGGGCTTGGCCCCTTAGTTCCAGTGAAAGGAATTAAGACATTTTGAACAATTTCATGCTCCCAAATTTATGGGAACAGTATAGACCGGTCCATAAAGACATAAAGGATGAGTGAGTTTGTTGTGGAGGAACTTGACTGGCCTGCACGCAAATTCCCATAAACACACTCCTAAACCTTGTATAAATCCTAGAAAAGTAAGCCAACTCCTTATAAAACCCTTTTAAGAATGATTAAGAATGTGATGTCAATAAAACTCACGTGCATTTAAAAGGCAGGCGTCCCAAAACTTTTGGCAATATAGTGTTTTTTTGCACTGTTTAAAATCTTAAATCATTGTATTTTGCTGCTTTTTTGGCATGAGCTTTTTTATTTTGTTTTGCTTACTCCTCCCCCAAAAAAATTAAAACTTTTTTTAAACACCTAATGGCAATATAAGTTCAGCAATTTTTTTTATTTATTTTTTTTTATTTAAAAAAGAAATACACAGTGGACTTCCTATTTGATTTTGTTTGTTTTTCTAGCAGTCTGAAAAGAAACTGCTGGTTTTTGTTAAGGTGGAGAAATAATTGGACTGTGAATCATATTCTTTTATAAAAGCGAAAGCGCAATCCTGTCTGATAAGTCATCCAGGTAGCCTGTGAAAGCAGACAGCTTGTGATGGATGTTTATAATTATGATGAATATTTGTTACTTGCGAGGCTCATGTTTTCTTTTGTTACATGAGACACTTCTCAGATGCTACTATACTTCTGTTTGTGCTCTATTTTTTGGCTCATTTCTCAAATACATACTATAAAATGTACCGGATGTTGATGGTAGATCATTATCTGTTAAAGAATGTTTATCTTAAAAAATGTTTACATTTGCCCCGTTTCCACAGAAATTTGTCCCAGGAACTTTTTGTTTCCGAGGAATTCTTTTTCCCCAAGACCTGCTGCTGTCTGCGTTTCTGTAACGTACCGCTCTGAGACTTTGGGTTGGAGAGCCAGATGCAGTATTTATTCAGAAGGTAGTTCAGAATCGTAGTCAAAAGCAGGCAAAAGGTCATACACAGGCAAACAGTCCAAAAAGGCAAACAAGACAGGAGAGACAGGTAAACGGGTAATCCGGGAAACAGGCAAGAAATCCAACGAACCAAGAAACCTGAAACCAGGGGCCTATACCATGAAGCCGGTTTAGCTGGCTCGCCAGATATTTTTAAGCTCAGTTTGTGCCAATCCTGGGTTCCTGGTACCATTAAATTGGTTTGGCTTTTAGCAGTGTTCATCGCCATAGTAACTTACATTCCACAGCTAACCTGTTCCAGTGCAGGTTATGTTCTGGATAAGATATCTCAGACTCAAACTGAAACTGGACCAATCAGCTGTGAGCAAAGGGACACACCTCTGATTTAATAAAGTCCCTCCCCTGTTTCTACTCCAAATTAAAGGTCACTACATAGCAAATGGTATTTAAAGACTAAAGTGTCGGGCTTTTAACAATGCTTATTTATAAAAATAATAATAATTTTGAATGATTTAGATATAATTTAATTATTATACCCTGAATCAATTATCAATTATTTATCATTTTAGTTAATCAATTATTAATCGGCACTTTCTTAAAATTAATATAAATAGCCTATATAAAGTAATACAAATAAACTTTAAAATCAATAAATAAAACTATTAAAAAAGACACTTACTGAGCTTAGATGTTCTATATATCAACTAAACTAACTTCATAACTTTTACTTGCATTGACATATTTTTTTTCTTTAAGTTGTCCTCTTTCATAGACAGCTCATTTCTTCTTGCTGTGTAAATTTGTTTAAATTCTTAATTTTTTCCAATCATGTAATAACATCTCTCAGCTTCTCTCACGAGAAGTGAATCTCTGATCACAGCCTGTAATTGGCTGTTCACTACAGATGAGTTGACAGAGAAAGCTGATGATCAGCATCATGGTACCAACAAAGCCTGAATAGATTGGTTTGGGTTTGTCAACTCAAAACTAATGTAACCCTGAGTTTGTTAAACTACCATCATGGTACAGGCCCCAGGGAAACGCTCAGAAAGGCAGTTGTGACACCAAAACTTCACACTGAATGACCGAGTGAACATGGTATAAATAGGCAGAGGTAACGAGGTAATGATAGAATAAGACATAGGTATAAACAGGAGTGCTAATGAGTCCGGGCAAAGGATTATGGGTGATGTAGTCTATGATAGAGTGACAGTCTGGTTCGGAGTGCGGTTTGGTTTGGTGGTGATCACGGCCACTCCAACTGGTGAATTGTGAAAGTTTCCCTCGCAGTCTGAAGTAACATGTTATACGTCTTGCTGAGGTTCACTTGAAAATGAAAATGTCTGAACATATTTTACTCATCCCCATCTCATCCAAGGTGTCAGTGTCAGTCAAAAAACCAAAACAAACAAAAAAACATTTATGATGCCATTGCTGTTTACATTTACATGGTTGCCGAAGCATAACCATGTTTGACTGTGGGGATGGTGTTCTCGGGGTTAAATGCTTCTTTTTTTCTCCAAAAAAAAGAAAAAAAACTAATTTTTTTCTACTAAATTAGTTTCGTAAGAACACAGAATCGATGATCAAAACAAAAGTTTTCTTTGTCCATGTGAGATTTTTCGAAGGCTAGACAACCTTTTGTATCTTGAAGAAGTGGAGCCCCCCTTGATCGGATCACTCTTTTCAGGATGGCTTACCCCAACACTCTAATTATATCTTTTTACTTAGAAAATAAAACCATCTCTGTTGCTCCAAAAAATCTAATATAAAAGTAAACTTGCATCCCATATTAATATTAACATGAATATAAGAAAACGTGCAGAAGACTGTACAGGGTTTAGCACTATACTTAATCAAAGTTGTGGAAACACTGCACTCTAAAAATGGCTGGGTTAAAAACAACCCAATTGGCAACCCAGCGCTGGGTAAATATTGGATAGAACACATGCTGGGTTGAATTAACCCAGTGGCATTTTAACCCAGCAGGCTGGGCTGTTGAGAAAACCCAAAATGTAGTCAATTTTTGGATTTTTTTGAACCATTAATGGATTTGCTATTCTGGGTTATTCTTGCTGGGTTGTTCTTAAAGGGGGGGGGGGGGGGGGGGGGGCGTTTGATGGAGTATTTCTGTGTCAAAAATACTCCTTCCGGTTTCTCACAAGTTTCGGCGAGTTTTTTTCGAGTATGGGTCTACTTGACGTTAATAAGAGCGGAAGGTCCTTGTATGGGCTGTAAGGGCTCTTCTCCCGGTAGGGTGTGCGCGCGTGCGTGACTAGAGCACGCCGTAAACAGTCTCTCAGATGCAGATCCAGTCGTCCGTGAACACTTATGTGGCGCCGCGCTTCTCTTTATTCCTATGGGTGACGTCGAGCGACTTCAACGCTTCAGCACAGCATTCCGGGGAGGCAGCGCTGCATTTGAACCGATTTGAACGCAGAAATGACGGGAAGCTTCACAACATCGTTTCAGTTGCGTCTCAAAATGGATTTACACGCCACTGCTGTCAGGACTTTACCAAATCATACCAAAGAAGTGTGTTTTTGACAGAGCAGTCCCAGCGATAAAGCTTCGGTCCTGCTTTGGAAGCAGCCGGTGAGTTAACTTAAACTGCTTCAAATGTCTCTGCTTTTGGCTACAGACGCATGAGTAAACATCAGTAAACGACACGATCGCGTGCTTCGTCATTCAAATGCGCTAACGGTTACTCCATTGTTGTTCTCTGTATAACGTTACACTAGTCTGACGTGCAAAACCGTTTTGCTTGCTACTTCTAAGGTCTAGTTGCATACAATAGTCCATAAACCGAATCATGTCCTCATACACAGCGAGTAAACACACAGAAATGTGGAGAGGCCATTAAATACAGTAACTTACATACCACAGAGACGGACGTCCTGATGTTGCCGTTTCTCCTGTTCAATTTATTTCTCCCTCAGATTTGATTCTGGATCATTATCTGTATTAGCTGAGATAGATGGGTTTCTCCACGCTTGAGGACGTCACCGCTTTGCGCGCTTGTCATTCTTTAGCTCCGCCCACACGATACGCCTCCAGGCGCTCGGTTTTTTCTGGAAAGACTCGGTACAGCCTATATTTCTTTTATAAATATGATAAAACTAAAGACTTTTCGGAGATATGAAGGATGCAATACTACTCTATAGGTACTCAAGATTGACATGAGATTGACTGAAACTGAGTGTTTCACCCCCCCTTTAAAAAATCTCCTGTGCCTACTGTAAAACTAGACAATCATGAAAGAACAAATGAAGAATGCATGTTTACTGTTAAAACAATCATTTTTATTGCTTGACAAATGGTACAATACACAAATGTCTTAAAATTGGCAACAATGACACCTACAAACCTAATATAATCTGTAATTTATTCACGTTTAAATCGAACTTTTATTTTGACGGGTTGCCATGACTTGAGTCTGTGTTTATGATATGACACGCGCCCCCGTCATTCACACAGAGACGCAAAACATGGAAGAGTAATATTTAAATAGTATTTAATGTATTTAATATACACAGACACTGGTATATTTTCGGCTACAGTCTAGAGCCCTACGTGACGCGACTGAACGCAGCTGCGGGACCGAATATAGTCTACTTGTGAGTCGATGCTATAGCATTTCAGTAACTTAAATTATGTACACGTTGGTACTGAAGTACCGGTACTTGTGACATCCCTACATACAAGCATGTTTAATTTTCGTAAGGGGGTCATTCCGTGTAATCACAAACTGCATTAATCTATTGTCTCACATGCCTAACTTACATTACCTAAACTAACACGAGTCAGTACATTGCATCGGATTCTGGGGTAAGTTAACTGTTGTATATAAGAAGGACACTGGACAAGAGGTTTATGCACGCAACTCACTTTACTTTCTCAAAACCGGAATATCATATTTCAGACCAAAACAGCTGCATCCTCAACACGCAGCAAGGCATTACCAAATGAACACAGATTAATCTATCCTGAACGGACATAACATTTTACCCTCTCTGGGGGGTTCAAATATGAAAGGTAGACACAAAATCCTTTAGGTAATCCGGCCGTGCCCTCACGCGCACTGGCCGTGGGGAACACACAGCTGAAGGTGAGGCGAGCAATGGTCTGGAGGCTGGAGACAAGGGCAGTGACGATGGTGATGGGGGCACTGGGTGTGACAACAAGGGAGTATTTTCAGGCTGTGCAGCTGATGGCAGCAAGGTGTCTTCCTGCTCCACTCTGGGTGGCATTATGTCCCCGCTAGTCTGAGTTAACGTTGCCGGAGGTGCTGGCACCTTCTGAAGGCAGCTGGCGTGCCAGCGGCTACCATCATCTAGGAGGTATGTGGCTGGTCCGAGTCGGCGGACCACTTGATGTGGAGTGGACTAAAATGATGCCATCTTGTTCTCCCTGTGCGGTCGACGAGCTCTCACCCAGTCTGCCACAGTGATATCTGGTATCCTGACCCTCTTTTTCTTGTCAAACCACTGTTTCATCCGCTTCTGACGGCGGGTGACTGAGGCTTTAACTGGTGTTAGTGTGTTCTGAACCACGGTGGGGCGGAGCCTGTCAAGTGGAAGGTTTAACTCCCTACCAAGCATGAGTGAGGCTGGGGAAACCTCTGTGGTTGAATGCTGGGTAGCACGGTAGTGTAGCAGTGTTAGACGTATGGCTTGTTTAAAGGAACAGCCCTGGGCCTGATGTGCTCTGATGCCATTTTTTAGGGATTGATGAAAGCGTTCTACCCCGCCATTTGCCTGTGGGTGATACAGGGCTTTGCGGATGTGTCGAATCCCCCTGTTCTCCAGGTATGAAGTAAACTCCACAGATATAAA
Source organism: Pseudorasbora parva (assembly GCF_024679245.1). Lineage (NCBI taxonomy): Eukaryota > Metazoa > Chordata > Actinopteri > Cypriniformes > Gobionidae > Pseudorasbora > Pseudorasbora parva. The sequence continues at coordinate 14,211,709 of NC_090195.1, read as the reverse complement.
CTGTGGGCCATTGTCAGTTGTAATGGTCTGTGGAAGGCCCCAGCGGGAGAAAAGGGACTCCAGAAAGTCCACAATGACCTGAGAGGTGACAGAGCCAGTAGTGGTCAGCTCAGGCCATTTGGAGTGTAAATCATACACTACAACCAAGAACCGCTGATAGTGGGGGGCACCGTGGATCTCGCCACATATGTCTAATTGCAGGTGCTCCCATGGTTTTGAGGGCCAGGCCAGAGGCTGCAGGGGCCGTGGGGGTTGGTGGACAGTTTTTCCACTCACAAGGCATGCGGGACATTCTTTAACAAGGGCCTCAATGTCTTTGTCTATGCCTGGCCACCACACCAGGTCACGGCATCTCTGTTTAAGCTTCACTATGCCCAGGTGGCCCTCGTGTGCCATGGCCAGCACACTGGCACGAAGAGCCCCTGGAATCACAGTGCAAATCCCACGCGCCACACATGTCTCATTCCAACAGGAGAGCTCCTGCTTGACCCGAGAGAAGCCTAACAGCTCCTCTGGTAGTTCCCTTGGCCATCCCTGACGAATGTAGATGCAGAGCTGGGAGATGACTGGATCCTGTTCTGAGGCAGCCTTCAGTTCCTGTAGCATGACCGTGGACTTGAGCGGGGTGTGTAGCATGTGAATAATGTCACTTTCGATGTGGTTGACGCTGGTGGGTGGGGCCTGGGCAGGAACTGACTGAGAGAGGAGGTCTGCCACGACATTATCCCGGCCCGGGGTAAACTGTAGTGTGTAGTTGTATTGGCGGAGGCGGTCATACCAACGGTGCAGTCTCAGTGGCTTGTGACCGGTGCCAGTAGAGGTGAGCAGAGCTGTCAATGCCTGGTGATCTGTTCTCAGTGTAAACTGGCGGCCATAAAGGTAGAGGTGCCATCTCTCACAAGCCCACATGCAAGCGAGTGCCTCCCGCTCCCCAACTGAGTATTTTTGTTCGGTTTGATTCAGCGCTCGGGAGGCGAATGCGACAGGCCTCTCCACGCCGTTCTGTACTTGTGATAATACAGCCCCTATCGCCATGGCCGAGGCATCACAGGTGACCAGGGTGTGACTAAATATGTCAAAATGTGCCAACACTGGAGGTGAGGTAAGCTGAGCTTTAAGAGTTTGCACTGCCTTGGTGCATTCTAGAGACCAGACCCACGGCTCATCTCTCCGAAGCAGCTGGCGCAGTGGGGCTGTTATGGCTGAATACTGAGGCATGAACTTCATGTAGTAGCCTGTCATGCCCAGAAATGAAGCCAGCTGGGCAGCTGAGGTCGGTTCAGGAACAGAGAGGATGGCCTCCACATTAGACTGAAGGGGGGATATGCCCTCAGTGGAAAGTCGGAAGCCTACATATTCAATGGCCGGCACAGCAAAAACACATTTGCTTCCATTGAGGGTTAGACTGTGTTTGGTGAGGGCTTTGAACACACTTTGCAGACGACTGTCGTGGATAGCAGAAGTAGCCCCATGTACCACCACATCGTCAAGATAAATAACCACACCTGGTATACCTGCCAGCACTGAGGTCATGACCTTTTGAAAGCAGGAAGGGGCGGAGCTAAGGCCAAACGGCATCCTCGTGTAGCGGAAAACACCAAGGTGTGTGACAAAGGCTGTCAGGTTTCTGCTTTCTGGGTGGAGGGGCACCTGGAGATAGCCCTCTCTGAGATCCAGTTTTGAAAAGATAGTGGAGCCATGAAATTGTGCCGTGAGCTACTCAGACGTGGGCAATGGGTATCTGTCTGGAATTACTGCTTTGTTTACTGCGGGGAGATCCACACAGACGCGCAGTGCCCCTGTTTTCTTTCTAACCACCACCAAATTTGAAATCCATGGTGAAGCATCAACAGGCTCAATGATGCCAGCATCCAACAGCCGCTGCAGCTCAACTGACACTCCATCCCTAAGGGCCAGTGGAATACGGCGAAGTGGCTGGACGACTGGAGTCACAGAGGAGTCAATGAGGGGTTGATGGGCAAAGGCAGACAGACAGCCCATCCCTTCAAACAGTGATTACCACTTCTGATAAGGTCCGGCAGCGACAGTCATGATGGCCGCCCCCCCTGTGTCAATGAGTGAAAATCCCAATGCCATGAACAGATCCAGCCCCATTAAATTTGCCCCTCGTCGGGCCACATTGAAGACAAATGAGGGCAAGACCCTAGTGCCATAGCTAACAGTCACTGTGATGGACCCCAACAGGTCAATTTTGGATTCACTATACCCGTGTAGTACAGCAGTGGGCGTGGACAGTGGACGGGAATGGAAGAATTTATGGTATGTGCTGGCATTTAGGAGAGAGAGACTTGCGCCTGTGTCTAGTAGCAGTGGAATACACACTGTATTTATATTCACTGTACATGACTTGAACTGCATGGGCCCTGATGTTACATGGCGAATTATAGTGGGTGAACCACGGGGAGTGTGTCCATCTGACCTGGAGGGGGCGGAGCGGCACATTTTTGCGAAGTGATTTTTTCTTCCACAGTTACGACATGTTTGGTCATTAGCTGGGCAGTTTCGAGCTCTGGTGGCATGTGTGTTTGATCCACAGTTAGCACAGGAAAGCTGCCTTTGACGCTAACGCAGCCCTTGTTGTCTTGTGAGATGCATGATTGAGTCTGGGGCTGTGTTTGGTTCATCCAAACCATTGCTAGATGGCTGCTGCTGTTGCTGCTCATGTGACTGTGCACTTATGCGTACTGCTTGGCTTAATGATGATTCTGTCTGTGTTATTTTGGCTGCACATTCAGCTGCACTTTCAATTTGGAATGCAATAGCAACAGCCCTAAAGGGGGTCGCACACCGGACGCGGAGCTCGGCGGCGCTCGGCGGCGCGCCACGCAGCGTCTCAGGTATCGCACACCAGACGCGCACATTTTAAAAGGCTACGTTTATTATACATTTCCCCAAAATATGTTTAGACTTTATTCAAGCTGTTGAACTCAGAATGTAAAACAAATGTGTCTTGTAGCAAAGGCTGAAATCAGTATACCTTAACGATAATATACTTTTAATATAAAGCCTTGAAATGGCGCTCTGTGGCGCGGCAGGATTTAGAACAACTTCCTGAGTCGCCGCGGACAGGCGCCGAATGCCGCCACCGGTGTGCGTACACTCATTGAAAACAATGTGTTCGAATTTTAAAGACGTGGCGCGCCGCCGAGCGCCGCCGAGCTCCGCGTCCGGTGTGCGACCCCCTTTAGTGTCAAATCATCTGATTCGAGTAGCAATGTCTCCCTGATTTTAGACTGTGTAGTATCCAGAGGTGTGGACTCGAGTCATGTGACTTGTAATCGAGTCAGACTCGAGTCATGAATTTGATGACTTTGGACTCGACTCGACAAAATGTACAAAGACTTGCAACTCGACTTGGACTTTAACATCAATGACTTGTGACTTCACTTGGACTTGAGCCTCATGACTCGAGAAGACTTGCTACTTTTTGGCCATTTTTCTTTCACACGGCCGCGCTGCTCTCAGTGAAAAAAAGCTGCACCTGTATGCATGCAGATAGCACGTGCGCTGCCAGCACATCCAATCACTGTAGTCCCACGTTGTTTTGATTCGACAGTATCCATAGCTACCAAGTCCGCGTATAACACGTGACTTATTTGGGCTTCTTTTTTTGGTAAGTCAGCAAAAAATCTCGAGTTGCGGGTCGCGGTTTTTTGGGCTTATTTGAAAAAATGTGGTTGCTTGTTAGGAACATATGACAAGCAACTTCGTTTCTTTACATTTATGGTCGCTGTTTTGTCCAAATACATTGCCTGACACTGTCTTCTCACAGCTAATAGCCATAGTGCAACGATACAAGTGCTGTATTCATTCGTCCTCATACATCCGCCTCCTTCCCCTCTTTGAAGAAAAATTGCGTTCAACGTGCAGGCATGTGATGTGATGTTATAAATGTAATGATAGTTCGTAGACGTAAATAGACGAATACATTTTTTTTTTTTTTTTTACAAACAATGCAACCAGCAAAGATATACAGAGATGGAGAGGAAACAGGGAGGTAAGCCACCTAATTTAATCTTAAAAATATGTTTTATAATGTAGGCTATTTATTATGACTATTATTATTTGGGTATTTTAAAAATAAAAATAAATAATAAAAAAAAGTATAGGCTGCTAATAATAACAGTAGGTATGGTTCGAATGTATATTATTATAAACATGTCTCTATATTGCAGCACTCTTAGTGTTTTCCTATGCACCAACTCCCAATCATAGACTGTAAAAAAGTGCATAATAATCCTAAATAGTAGCTGTGTGACATTAGTAATTTTCAATACTATTTTGAGCAGATTGCACATTGAGATGCAGGGCTTATCCTTTTTACGGTTTATAGTGTGCATGTTAACCAGTGCTCCTTATATGTGTGCAATAACTCCGACTGGAGTTACCATAATCCTTCACGTCACTTTTTCTCTTTTTCCATCTACAAACCTCTTCTGTTCAGTCTTTATTGCAACTTGAAGAATTTTGTAAAATCCCATCTGTATTTGCATTTTAAACTCCACGAGATTTCAATTTAAAATGTTGCAGGGTCATTTATTGATAAATTATTGATCATAAATTATACTGATGATAATAAATAATATAATAATATTGGGCTTGTTTTGGGCCCCCCACCCCTCTAGGTATTCTTCATACCTGAGAAGAATATGAAACAGATGTCAGAAAATCCCTTATAGCCTCACGCTGTATTTGAAACTACTCTTTACTCATATCAGTGTTGTTGTGTTAATATTCATTGTCTATTATACACTACGGTATACGATAATATTTCAGTTTCAGTGTATGCAATATTAAGAATATTTTCACTGCTTCAAAAGTCATAAGAAAGCCCTTTCCTTCCAGAAACTGAAGTCATATGCTTTATAGCAGTGCTTTTCAAAGTGGGGACAGGGACCCCTGGGTGCCGCGAGGGGACGCTAGGGGGGCCATGGCAAGCTGGCATAAAAAGTATAGCAAAACAAAATTTAATAAATTAAATTATTAAAGTAAACCAAATTAAACCAAAAATAAGCTAAACAATATTCCCATAATGTTTCCATAATGCCCTAAGTTTAGGCTAAAAGGACCCATATCTATTTGAAAGTTGAACCGTTTTGCCATATGAGGTCAACACAATACAGGACTGAAGCCGCTGTGCATTGTTCTAGTGTTTCTGTTTTTTTTTTTACTGTATTTGCTTAATGTCATTGTATAAAAAGAGGTTTAAATAAATACAAATCTTACAGACATACATAATTTGTATAATTTTTATTTTTGTGTTAAGATGACTTGAAGTGACTCGAAACTAAAATGGTAGGACTTTGGACTCGACTTGAGACTTGTTGGCTTTGACTTCTGACTCGACTCGAGACTTGACTCATCTTTGACTCGACTTGACTCGGGACTCAAGGGCAAAGACTTGAGACTTACTTGTGACTTGCATAACAATGACTTTGTCCCACCTCTGGTAGTATCCTCAATCAGTTGATCACGTATCATCTCGTCCGTCAATGCGCCGAATTTACACTGGCTGGCTAAGCCTTTCAGGTTGGAAACATATTGATGGACTGACTCACCCGGGAGTTGATGTCGTTGCCTAAACATAAATCATCTCAATAAGGCACTCTGTGGGGCAGCAAAGTGGTCTTTTAAAAGTTTCACTGTCTCTGCATAGTCTGTATCTGTCCCGTTGCTGGTTAGCGTCTCCAGTACACGTTGTCCCTCGACTCCTAAACAGTGCCTCAACAATGCTGTTTTCCGAACTGCACTCACGTCAGTTAGTCCCGTAGCTTGAAGGTACGTTTCAAAAGACTGATGCCAGCGATTCCATGGTATTGTAGGCTCACCGGGAAGTGCGAGGAAAGGAGGTGGAGGAGGAAGAGAAAATTCAGCCATCCTTGTCGCCAAATGTTGTATATAAGAAGGACGCTGGACAAGAGGTTTATGCACGCAACTCACTTTACTTTCTCAAAACCGGAATATCATATTTCAGACCAAAACAGCTGCATTCTCAACACGCAGCAAGGCATTACCAAATGAACACAGATTAATCTATCCTGAACGGACATAACATTAACGTTAAAACGTTTGTCGTCTTAACGTCATGTTAAGCTTAAGAATTGTTGCCGTGAAAAAAAAAAAAAAAACCTATAATTATGCTAATTAAAATGATTATTAATGAAAATATATGAACTTATCTTAAAACATCTGCAACCAGTGGCTTTGCCTTTTGCATTGTCCTTTTAAAATGACAGTTTGGGAGCGAATTTAAACGAATCAAGGCGGGAAGCACGTGAAACAACCAAGCCCTGGGTAGACCAAGCATTGCGACCCAGCAGGTTTAACCCGACTGGAAATTTGAAACTACCCAATTGTGTTTAAAGCTGCATAGTAACTTTTCAACCTTCATAATATATTTTTTAAGACTCTTGTGATGATAAATCGACTTACAATAGGTTGAATGACACGTTTGCCATAGCCTGATGGGGTCTAAATCGTTTTTATCGTACTTTTAAACTTCGGGTTTCGGGTAGTAACCCGAGAAAAAAAAGAACTACAAAATTCGACTGCTTTACGGCATATACGTCACTTCCACCACCACCCACACTTCCTTAAATTCAGACGTGCGAGCCCAACTTTGTTCGTCGGATAATATAGTCATGTCCGAAGCAGCATAGACAAATAAGAAAGAAAAGGTTTTGTTGGAGGAAAGCAATAAGAGGAAACGAAAAAGTGATGGGATTAAAGGCAGGACGAGGATCAACATGTGACCAGCGTTTGCTCGTTGGCGTGAGCTGAAGGAGGCGTGCCCGACCGATGCTGTCCTGCTTATTACGGTGATTACCTACCACTCAAACATTGAACTGAAGTATCATATAGATTCTGTAAAACGGTAACCAATAGACTACTATAATGACGCTGGCTTGTAAACGTGAGCATCGTGATTATTTGGCGTTTGAAAAAAATAAAACCCATGAAATTATATTCATATGACATGCTGAAACATATGCCACTGACTGTAACATTACCTGGGATGAAGACATTTCACACGTGACGCCAGAAGAACTCTGAACTCCTCTTGCAGTGTTCAACGACCCGCGGCGCCACTTTTATGAAGTTATTTGGCCCGCACCGCACCACTGTATATATTTTTACAACCCGCCCCGCACCCGCGACCATTAAATAGACATACGGGGTCCGCGGGTTATGAGACGACCCACGCATCACTAGTTCAGGGCTATCAGGGTTGTCATGTCAACAAATGCACGCGCGATGGCATCCCCTGTTGTAGGATGACAGATCTTACGACAGTAGTTGAGGACATTATTTTTTCCAAACTGTAGGGGGACCCCAAGAGCAAAAGTAGCCAAGTGCGGCTTTAAAATATAATCAAATAAACCAACAAAAATTACCCAACAGTCTTAACCCAGCATTATGGGTTAAAAAATAACCCAGCATTATTTAGAGTGTGGTACTGTTTTATTTTTTTAATGCATTGATTTTGTTGTTGTTGTTGTTGTTTTATATGATGTTCAGTATATATCCCGTCATTATGTTCGTAATATTATTATTATCATTATTATTATTTAAAAAGGCTGGGGATAGTTAACTATACAAAAATAGCACAGCCTAAACACAAATAGCAAGAGTAATTGCATAGCATTCATTCACAAACTATTGGTTGATAACTAGAAAAAGTGTTTGTTTTCCAGTAGGTGGGAGGAATCTTCCACAATGAATTCAATGAGAAATTTAACTATTTAAATGTTGCTATTTTAAATAAACCAGTATATAAATATCATTACTAATTTTGGCAATTGCCAAATTTTTAAATTGCCATTTGTCCCCTTAAAACTGCACAACTGTAAAAACATTAGGCTATTAAAAAATGATATTCTATATTGATGCACTTCAAGTACCCTACTCGCTGGGTGGGGAAGATTAAAGCGGCGGAGAGGGAAAAGTCGGGGGATAGAGTTATGTTTTTTGTGCTTTATTTGGTAATATTTCAAATTGATATTAATAAAATAGTAGCACCCATTTTGGCATCTCTAGCATTTGCCTATTCCGCCTCTTCCTGAGGAGACATTTGAAACGATGCCATTCCGCATCCACCCTGCCCAGCCCCACCCCGCCCCATCCCGTCCACCCCATCCCGCCATGTGGCTGGCTGCAAATCAGTCATGTGTCTTTCAGGCTTGTGCAAAATTTAGAATTTCAGAATTTGTGAAATTCATGAATTGGAATTTGAATGGAATTGACTCCGCCCCACAGGAAGTTGAATTTGAATTGGAATAAGAGGAAGTGGAATTAAATTGACAATTCAAATTACTGTTATTTGCAAATGACTGCAATTCAAGCCTCAAAAAATGCTTAGCCTACATTTCCTTAAAATATTTTGAAAAGTTTATCTTTTGGTTTTATTTCTATACAACACTGTACCAATTTTTTTTAATAAATAATGTATAATAATATATAAAAATATACACACTATTTTTTATCACCTTAATTTTTTTTGTTACAAGACCCATGATTAAGTTTTTACACTCCTCAACCCTGCATACATTTTGTTCTAAAATAGATAATGATCAATTTAAATAAATTACCCCCTCAATGTTGTTAAATTAGTTTTGTTCCAAAGTTATTTTCATTTAAAAGTAATAAAATAACACAAAGTTTTTGTAAATGCAGTTATCATTATTCCAATGCAAAACTCATTGAGCAACACACGATTTAGATCTGAATTGGACGGGCTATGTGTAGTCTGCTCTTAGCCCACCACCCATTTGTAAACATTAGAATTAGTATTAGCTTTGCTGTCCCGAATAACATTAACTTAAAATGTAAGACAGTCAAAGAAAATCGTTGATATTATTTGTCTCGCTTCCATTTTAAGTTAAAAAAATAATAATTTGATTACAACTCTCAACCGCTAGATGGCAACTGTAGCCTGTACTACTGCAACGTCAGATATCGCGAGAAACATTTCTGTCGTTTTGAGTGCTTTTTTTGTTGTTTTTTTTATTTTATTTAGACAACAGAAGGAGAACAACAATGGGCAACAGCAAATGTTAAAGGACATTATTTGGCCTTGTAAGTATCTGTGTTTTCGTTTTGACATGTGTTCATTATATACATTAGGCCTATATTTGTTATCGTGTATGAACGGTGAGATTTTAGCTAAATAACATTGTAGAATAAAGTCATGTTAGCTACCTGTAGGTACGTTCAAGAGAATAAACATGAAACATGTGCAACCTTTCCTTCATCATTTTACTCTTTGGATCATTATATGAAAATATGAGTCTTTGACTTGGCACGGCATTTGTATTGCACATTTCAAAAAAACAAAAGTGCTTTACATAAAACATAAAAGCAACATTGGGAAATGTAAAAATACAATATAAGACATTAAAACATTTTTGAAATTGTTTGAAACTGTATGGAGACACCAAATTGTCACCTTTACGGTTCTACCTGACAACAAAGAAGAAAAGAATCTCTGGTTAACATATGCAACAGGAAATGGATGTGGCTCACACTACACAAGAAATGAACAGTTCACCAACAATAGCAGCTGAAAGATCTGGAAATACAGATGTGGTTTACATTGGGAGCAACATGGAACCAGAGATGTCTTTCCTTTATTCCACTGAGATGCATTCCTCCAACCTTGATGAGCCTGCTTTGGATGACAGCAACACTCACCTTTGTCACTGAAGACATTTTTAATGTGGAGGATCAAATTTTGGATGATACATTGTCTCTTTCACCTCTGAACAACATGGCAAATAGTGAACAAAAAAATAGAATCCTAGTTGTCCACCGTGGTCAGGTCCTCCCAGAACTCAATGCTCAGTTTTTGGATGAAAGTGTATTGGGGTGTGAAATAAAAATTCAACTTATTGCACCAGATGAAAAACTTGAGAGAGGGCATGTGGAAGGAGGAATTGTGAGAGACTGTCTTTCTGAGTTCTGGAATGAGTTTTATGAACTGTGCACTATGGGCATGATTTTGGACAAATACATTGGGAAAGTGTTGGCTGGATAATTGCCTTTGGATGGCAAAAGGAAAAGTACCTTCCTGTGAAGATAGCTCCAGTAATCCTGGAGCAGGCCACTTTTGGAAGTGCTAAAAAAGCAATGTCAACTGAGAATTTTTTGAAATTTGTTCCAGAATCAGAATGTGTAGTTTTTGAAGCATGGCAATCTTGACTTCAACACTGTTGACAAAGAAGAGCTACTGGAAGTTTTGGATGTCCATAGCTGTCGTAAAACACCAACAGAGAACACTCCAGTGGAAATCTTACAAGAACTTGCCCACAAAAAGCTGGTTCAAGAGCCTGCCTATGTCATTGAGCAGAGGGCAAACACGCTTTCCACTACCATCAATCATCTTGATGACATTTCCTCTGTGTATGAAAATGTTCAGCACACTGTGAGAGAGGTTCTGAGGGCTCTTTCTTTCCCAGAGAACATGAATACCCAGCAGAAGGAGATTCAAAGGTATTTGACCACTTACCTTTGGGAATGTAGCACACCGGGTCTTTCTCGGTTCGTTAGAAAAACTATCCACATTACTTCACGCAGATTCAAGGCTTCCAACGACGCCCAGTTGCACACACTTGTGGTTATGTCTTGAAGCTGTCAGTTTTCTATGACAGTTATCCTGATTTCAGATCCAAAATTAACAAAGTCTTAGAATGCAATGTGTGGGTGATGGACATTATCCAATTAATGAAGTTTCGAAAGAGCATTGCCTCTAAATGTAAAAGTGCATTATGTACCACCATAATGTGTCTGGCCTTATGTTTTATTTGTTTTAAGCGGTTTCCTCTTTCTAAATTGTGAATGTACAGCTGTACTGTAAATTTGAAAGTTTTATAACTAGTACAAAGTGTTAATGTAATGCAATGTTATTGTCAATTGTTAGACTGGTTAAACTTGCTGATAACTCTGCCGAGAATTTTCTTACTTGTTTGATATCGTATAAAAATATTGCACAATTTCAGTGCAAAGATATGGATGTTTTTTGCTCTGACCCAATAGCACTACATCCAACGTGTTTTAGCATTGTTTTGCGTTTATAGCAATATAGTGACAACAATGAGAATTGCTTTCCTTCCAGAATACGATGTTTTAAGGGTTAGTTCACCCAAAAATGAAAATGTGATGTTTATCTGCTTACCCCCATGCATTAAACAAGCAATTTAATTTGTGTTCTTATGAAGAAACAAACATGTCTACATATTGGATGCCCTGGGGGTAAGCAGATAAACATAACATTTTCATTTTTGGGTGAACTATTCCTTTAAACATGTTACATGTTTATTACCATAAACATGTTATAAAACGTTACAATTTTTTTTGTTTAATAAATTGCCTGCTTTGCTTATGCAGTAAAAAAAATCATGCTTCTTTCTTAGTTTTTTATTTTATTTTGTACATTAGTGGGCCTGTCCTTTCATTTCAGTTAAATGTTTCACAGCATAAAAATGATGTGTAAAGGTTGAATCCAAACAAAGTGAAATACAGTGCATGTCAAAATGAGATTCATTGTGATCATATCAAGATACTGCACATTACTAAGCAGAGAATAACATTTGTTTTCAGATATGCTTTCAGTGCCCTCAAATGACAAATAATGTTAGTCTGTGTCATTTAGTTAATTATTTATCAACTCTTGCAGTTATATCCACAGTTGAATAGACATCTCTTGACATAACCAGATTATGTTCTGTAATGAGGTGAACACATAGCCAGACATGCCAGACCCACATCAAGATGTTTGGTCTGGAAACTCACCAATGACAGGGCTCAATCCGAGGGGCGGGATGAACTGTTGTCTTTCAAACTCCCTCTGCACGGCGTGCACGCAATTGGATATCAATTCAATTCAAGAGTGCAAAATAGAATATTGCCAAAGCGAATAACATAAATAATAATACATATTAACATAAATAAAAATAATTGATGGTAATAATAAAGAAAATATTACAACACAGTATAACATAACTTGCACTTAAATAATCGGTGTAACAAATTAGAACATTTGATACCACAGTATTTTAATAAATATATATATATATATATATATATATATATATATATATATATATATATATATATATATATATATATATATATACACACACACACACACACACACACACACACTCACATACTGGGGGTCACTGTGGTGGACAGTAGGGACACACATGAGGTCAGATGCATTACACAAATTATACACACTCACCTGCTGTCTCTCAGGCTGTGGCACACACACACATATCTTGCTGCTGTCTGTCCCTCTCCTAGTATTATATTTATTTGTATTAATTCAGTCATGGCTGTAAAGTTCTTTATTAATGTATTCAATTTATTAAAGTAGAGGTCTCTTATAGAAATGTATTTGTGACAGTGAAGGAGGAAGTGCGTCTCTATCTCAATCTTTCCTGTCCTTCAGTGAACACACAGCCTTTGCTCTCTGGGTAACCAGCTCTGTCTGTGCCTGCCCGCCTCGATGGCCAGACTGTGCTCACTGAGCCTGCACTTGGTCAGGATCCGTCTCTGCTTTGTCTCTGACACTCTGACTCTGACTCTGATTTTTCCAATTCATCATTTGATTTTAGAGTTCGATAGAATTGTAATTTACTTTGTGTTTTAGTTTCCTGATCCCAATGTTCCAAATATGTATTCTTCAATTGTTTGATATATATCGCTACAACCAACAAGAGCAGCGAAGGTGAAGCAGAGCTCGTTGACAGATTAAACTTTCACCGTATCCGGTCGGCAAAACTCTGAACACATCTTCCCTTTTTAAGAATGACTTCAGTGCCGTTCTTTGTTATTTTCTCAGAGAAAAGCTTAACTCCAAGTCTTCCAGAGTCGCGGTCAAAGCTGATTCAAAAGACCGCCGTTCGCCAGTTTCTGTGTTTACTAGAAGAAGCACGCAAACGCAACTCGGCCGTCATTATATTAAGCCTCGCCCACCGACTCCATACACGATGTGATTGGCCTGACCAAAGTTTGGTGTTTACAGCTCAGAGGTGAATTGAGAGTTGCTAGACCACACTTGCGGCAAATTAGATTTGCTGCCACTAAGGTGCGTCTAGATTTCTAGGCTAGTGAACACAGGTATCAAACACATCTTTGTGACATGGGTAGTCTTTGAAAACGCATTCCTCCAGACATTCCTTCTTGTGGGTCAACAGGGTGTAAGTAATCTTGCGTGCCATGTAGCTGAAGTACTGTATGCATAATAGTTGGGTGACCATTTGGAGATTGAGAATTATTTGAAGAATGTTTGTAGCCAAGTAGATATCAAACATTGAGATACCATAGTATTTTTTTCAATACTATTTGGAGGTCAAAGGGGAAAATACTGTTTGGTTACCAACATTCTTCAGAACATCCTCCTGTATGTTATTTTCCTTGAAAATCCATCTATTTCTATCACTTATACCAATTCCATATGGCTTTAATTTATCATATCCATCGATATGCCACACATAATTAGGTCCACGGCTGAAATACACTCGGCAGCGAAGTCAATTCCTAGACCTCAGGTCAACTCCCTTGCCGTCTAGCAACCGTAAAATCACCCGCACTGTCTCTCTGTCAGTGATAATTCCATTGAGCCAGCATTTCTGATGAATCCACCTGTAACCATGTAACTGCCCCGATGTTTGTAGTTGTTGCTGGATGAAAGTTTCCACATCAGCTTCATCAGTTTTGTTCTTCCTCCTCCAAAGCTGGTGTTTGTTTAAAAGTTGCTCAAGAGTGTGATTGCTAATTCTGACTCCATACTACATCTTTTAGAATAGTTAGTATTTCATGATTTAATAGTCCCCGTCTGAAATACTGCTCTATTTACTCTGAAATACTGCTCTAAAATCCATGGATCACGCAGAGGCCCACTGTCTGCAAGAATCAGCATCAGCGTGCACAGTGCATTATAACGACAAAGTTTCTCATTATTACCAGATATTAAGTCATTATTTTGAGATGTTAAGTCAATATATTGAGAAAGTTTCTCACTATTTTGAGATGTTAAGTCATTATTTCGAGAAAGTTTCTCATTATTTCGAGATGTTAAGTCAATATATTGAGAAAGTTTCTCATTATTTCGAGAAAGTTTCTCATTATTTCGAGAACGTTTCTCATTATTTCGAGATGTTAAGTCAATATATTCAGAACGTTTCTCATTATTTCGAGATGTTAGGTCAATATATTGAGAACGTTTCTCATTATTTCGAGATGTTAAGTCAATATATTCAGAAAGTTTCTCATTATTTCGAGATGTTAAGTCAATATATTCAGAAAGTTTCTCATTATTTCGAGATGTTAAGTCAATATATTGAGAAAGTTTCTCATTATTTCGAGAACGTTTCTCACTATTTTGAGATGTTAAGTCATTATTTCGAGAAAGTTTCTCATTATTTCGAGATGTTAAGTCATATTGAGAAAGTTTCTCATTATTTCGAGATGTTAAGTCAATATATTGAGAAAGTTTCTCATTATTTCGAGATGTTAAGTCATATTGAGAAAGTTTCTCATTATTTCGAGATGTTAAGTCAATATATTGAGAAAGTTTCTCATTATTTCGAGAAAGTTTCTCATTATTTCGAGATGTTAAGTCAATATATTGAGAAAGTTTCTCATTATTTCGAGAAAGTTTCTCATTATTTCGAGATGTTAAGTCAATATACTGAGAAAGTTTCTCATTATTTCGAGAAAGTTTCTCATTATTTCGAGATGTTAAGTCTATATTGAGAAAGTTTCTCATTATTTCGAGAACGTTTCTCACTATTTTGAGATGTTAAGTCATTATTTCGAGAAAGTTTCTCATTATTTGGAGATGTTAAGTCAATATATTGAGAAAGTTTCTCATCATTTCGAGAAAGTTTCTCATTATTTTGAGATGTTAAGTCAATATATTGATAAAGTTTCTCATTATTTCGAGAAAGTTTCTCACTATTTCGAGATGTTAAGTCAATATATTGAGAAAGTTTCTCACTATTTCAAAATGTTAAGTCATTATTTCGAGAAAGTTTCTCATTATTTGGAGATGTTAAGTCAATATATTGAGAAAGTTTCTCATCATTTCGAGAAAGTTTCTCATTATTTCGAGATGTTAAGTCAATATATTGAGAAAGTTTCTCATTATTTCGAGATGTTAAGTCTATATTGAGAAAGTTTCTCATTATTTCGAGAACTTTTCTCACTATTTTGAGATGTTAAGTCATTATTTCGAGAAAGTTTCTCATTATTTTGAGATGTTAAGTCAATATATTGAGAAAGTTTCTCATCATTTCGAGAAAGTTTCTCATTATTTCGAGATGTTAAGTCAATATATTGAGAAAGTTTCTCATTATTTCGAAATGTTAAGTCAATATATTGAGAACGTTTCTCACTATTTCGAAATGTTAAGTCATTATTTCGAGAAAGTTTCTCATTATTTGGAGATGTTAAGTCAATATATTCAGAAAGTTTCTCATTATTTGGAGATGTTAAGTCAATATATTCAGAAAGTTTCTCATTATTTGGAGATGTTAAGTCAATATATTCAGAAAGTTTCTCATTATTTCGAGAAAGTTTCTCATTATTTGGAGATGTTAAGTCAATTATTCAGTAAGTTTCTCATTATTTCGAGAAAGTTTCTCATTATTTGGAGATGTTAAGTCATTATTTCGAGAAAGTTTCTCATTATTTCGAGATGTTAAGTCAATATATTGAGAAAGTTTCTCATTATTTCGAGAAAGTTTCTCATTATTTCGAGATGTTAAGTCATTATTTCGAGAAAGTTTCTCATTATTTCGAGATGTTAAGTCATTATTTTGAGAAAGTTTCTCATTATTTCGAGATGTTAAGTCAATATATTGAGAAAGTTTCTCATTATTTCGAGAACGTTTCTCACTATTTTGAGATGTTAAGTCATTATTTTGAGAAAGTTTCTCATTATTTTGAGATGTTAAGTCAATATATTGAGAAAGTTTCTCACTATTTCGAGATGTTAAGTCAATATATTGAGAAAGTTTCTCATTATTTCGAGAACGTTTCTCACTATTTTGAGATGTTAAGTCATTATTTTGAGAAAGTTTCTCATTATTTTGAGATGTTAAGTCAATATATTGAGAAAGTTTCTCGAGCTTCCATGTATATATATGAGGACATTGGCGTATCTCAAAAAACATGGCTGCCATCAGCCAATGAATTTGAGAACCTATTAGACAAGGTTAATGGAGGCCGATCAGAACGAAACTTGGTGGGCATGTTTGACTCATGGTCTTAGAGCTCTGTAAGAATTTTGAAAGAAATCGGCCACTAGTTAGTGCTAGCGAGTTTTATGGCTCTGTAATCACGTGATTGTTGCACAAATCAGCTTAATATGCATAATCATATGATAGATCTCCTGATGCTGAACAACTTTGCCTCTAGAACCATTGCTGTCAATCAAATCTTTAATTAAATATTCACAATTATGTTAAAAACCTACTTTTGCGAACTAGCCCTTGTTTTTTTGCCTGATCGGTCTAGGACAAACCAATCTAGGACAATTCTCTGGACTCTCTAGATCAATAATTACCAAAAAAAGTTGATCTTGCATTTGGATGGCTATAACAGGGCCATTTAGAAAAGACGCGTGGCAAAATACACTCAAAAGCCTATCAATCCTAAAGGGAAAACCCATGATGGCACTGTACTTCCACAGTTTGTGACCCTCTGCTGCTGACACACTTCTCACTTCAATTATTTTTTTTTTCTTTTCATTTTGTTAATGTTGTTAACTTCCTAATGTTATTTTGATACCCGAAGCATATGAGAGGTAGCCTGACAAGCCAGACCTACATCAAGATGTTTGGTCTGGAAACTCACCATTGACAGGGCTCAATCAGAGGGGCGGGATAAACGGTTGTCTTTTAAACTCCCTCTGCACGCGATAGGATAGCACTACAACCAACCAGAGCAACGAAAGTAAAACCGAGCTTGTTGATAGATTAAACATTCGCCATATCCGGTCGGCAAAACTCAGAACACATCTTCCCTTTCTAAGAATGACTTCAGTGCCGTTCTTTGTTCTTTTCTCCGAGAAAAGCTTAACTCCAAGTCTTCCAGAGTCATGGTCAAAGCTGATTCGAAAGACCACCGGTTGCCAGTTTCTGTGTTTACTAGAAGCACGCAAACGCAACTCGGCCGTCGTCATTACGGCCCCGCCCACCGACTCTATACACGATGTGATTGGCCTGGCAAGAGTTTGTCGATAACAGCTCAGAAGGGTATTGAGAGTTGCTAGACGACGCTCGCGGACAGATTAGATTTGCTGCCGCTAGGGTGCATCTAGATTTCTAGGCTACATGAGAGGTAAATATAAATGAATGATGCTAGCATATACATTTTTACCCAAGAAAGAAGTTTTAAATGGTGTTTAAAAAACAGGGCAACCAATTTAGTCAACTCTTTATATCCAGGTGCTAAATAGCTGCGTTATTCCTTGAATGAATATAAATGCATTTGACAGAAAGATCTCAGAGAACCTAAAAACTGTTGAAATAATAGATAGCATCTGGATATAGTAGTAGCTGATGCAAAAGTGAAATTCCCAGATACGTTGTCACAACATAACATTGTAACGGTACACAGGGCCCAATCAAATAGCCAACTGCAATTAAATGAGCAAAGGTCTTCTAAAAATGGCCCAAGATAACAGAACAAAACACGCAATTGAAATGCTTCTCTCTTACCATTTTTCTCAAACTGTATGGTTGCTAAACTGCAACATATGGGCTGATTGGCTGTGCTGTGGCAACTGCATGAACCTATGGTGAGGCGGCTGAGAGGAGCAAGGGTTGAGGGTTGTTGAAAACTCCCGCCGGCAGGGGTTGCCTGAATCTGCATACAGAGGCTATAAAAGACCGTGTTCAGCCATAGGTGTTCAGATTTAATCTCCTTCAGCGATACCCTCGTTGATCTTCGGAATTGAAGCACCGCCGTCGAAAAGCACCCAGTGGAACTTCACTGCAGCCCTGAGGACGCCGGATTCCTGCCTGGTCTCCACCTTCAGCCGCCTGCTGTTCCAGCTACGACATCCGGCGGACAATTTCTTTATTCATTCCGTGTGTTGCCACTGCAACCATTTCTAAAAGAGCACAAGCGTTGTTGCAAATGTCTCGTAAAATTTCCTGCGCCTCGTGCAGAGGCCCTTTCCTCAGCGGCGACCGCCACATCATCTGTGTGGCGTGTCTTGGACGGGAACCACGCCCAGGTCGCACTCTCCCGTGGCGGCTGCCCTGAGTGAGACGAGATGGCTCTTCAGACCCTGAGGGCTCACCTTGCCAGCTTCGACGTTCCCGCCCCACCAGCACCTCTGGAACCACGCAAAAAGAAGCACCGTGATCAGAGGCTTCGTGAGTGACCGAGCGACCACACGCCAAGCAATTCTCTGCATGTCTCGCCCTCAGCTGTGATGTACGCACAGGAAGAACAGCGCCCCTCACCCGCAGCGGTCTGTTCTGTCTCCTTCGGCAGACCAGCAACGGAGCAAGACGAGGAGAAGGACGACAGCTTTTCTACGGCTGCATCTGGCAGTAAGTGGTAAGACACTGCCATCAGATTCGACGCAGACCGTAACGGATGCCAAAGCCAGCATCGACACAGAGCTGGCCCGTGTGCTCACCAGGGCCCAGGGAGACCTCGGGCTAGAGTGGTCCCAGCCCCAGGAGCCAACGCGAAGTAGGCTGGACGAGTGTTTTTTTTTCCAGAGTCGTCGCCTATCCACCCCTCAGAAGCCCGCTCCTTTCTTCCTGGAGGTTTACGATGAGCTGACTAAGTGGTGGAAATCCCCTTACTCAGCTCGCACCAAATCATCTTTTTCCCCAGCGCTCTCCTCTGTCGATGGCGCAAACGATAAAGGATACAAAGATTTTCCTCCACTCCAAGAGGCTGTCGCTGCGCATCTCTGCCAGCCCTCCACCTGAGGATGGTAAGGCAAGGCAAGGCAAGTTTATTTATATAGCACATTTCATACACAATGGCAATTCAAAGTGCTTTACATAGAAAGGAATTAAAATAGGGCTAAAAAATGCATAAGAAAAAGAATACAATGTAAAGAGAATTAAAAATAATAAAATGATGATAACCAAAGAAAAGAACAGGTAAACTAAAAAAGTTATAAAAAATTATTTAAAAAATGATGCATAGATAAGGTGCAATCAGTCGGACGTACAGTGGCACGTGCTCATTCAGTAAATGCACAGCTAAACAGATGTGTTTTGAGTCTGGATTTGAATGTGGCTACTGTTGGAGCACATCTGATCTGTTCAGGAAGCCGGTTCCAACTACGGCTGGCATAATAGCTAAAGGCAGACTCTCCTTGCATTGAGTGAACTCTTGGTATTTCTAACTGACTTGATCCTGCTGATCTGAGTGATCTGTTGGGTTTGTATTTAATCAGCATATCTGTAATGTATTGAGGTCCTAGGTCATTGAGTGGTTTATAAACAAGTAGTAGAACTTTAAAATCGATCCTAGATGTAACTGGAAGCCAGTGTAAAGACCTGAGGACTGGTGTGATATGGTCATATTTTCTGGTTCTGCTCAGAATCCTGGCCGCAGCGTTCTGTATGAGCTGCAGCTGTCTAATGGTCTTTTTGGGAAGGCCGGTGAGAAGGCCATTACAATAGTCCACCCTACTGGTGATGAAAGCATGAACCAGTTTCTCTAAGTCTTGCCTGGAGACAAAACATCTAATCCTTGCAATATTTTTCAGATGATAGTATGCTGATTTAGTTATTGCTTTGACATGACTACTGAAACTCAGGTCTGACTCCAAAATCACACCAAGATTCCTGACTTGATTTTTTGTTATTAGACCTTTCACCTCAAGATATGCGTTCACCTTGAGAATTTCATATTTGTTTCCAAATGTAGTGATTTCAATTTTGTCTTTGTTTAACTGAAGATAGTTTTGGCACATCCAGTTGTTAACTTCATCAATGCATTTGCACGGGGAGTCAATGGGACTGTAGTCATTAGGTGACAGTGCTAAGTAGAGCTGGGTGTCGTCAGCATAGCTGTGGTAAGCAATATTGTTCTTTTTCATTATTTGGCTCAGTGGCAGCATATACAGGTTAAACAGGAGAGGTGCTAGAACTGACCCTTGTGGGACTTCGCATGTCATGGACGTCCACTCAGACTTATGGTCTCCTATACTCACATAATAACCTCTCCCTTCTAAGTATGATCTGAACCATCTGAGGACCAGCCCAGAAAGCCCGACCCAGTTTTCCAGCCTGTCTAGAAGTATGTTGTGGTCAACAGTGTCGAATGCAGCACTGAGATCGACCAGAATTGATGTTTTGCCTGTATCAGTATTTAAGCGAATATCATTTATAATCTTTATGAGCGCTGTCTCTGTGCTGTGATGCGGTCGGAAACCAGATTGAAAATTGTCAAAGAATCCGTTTGAGTTTAAGAATTTGTTTAGTTGATTGAAAACAACTTCTTCAATGATTTTGCCTATGAAGGGGAGATTTGAGATTGGTCTGTAGTTGCTCAGTATGGAGTTATCCAGATTTCTCTTTTTCAGAAGAGGCTTAACTATTGCAGTTTTAAGGGCGGTTGGAAAAGTCCCATAGAGAAGTGAGGAGTTCACCACTTCTAGGAGATCTGCTTCCAAACAGTTAAACACACTTTTGAAAAAATAAGTGGGGAGTGTGTCTAGGGCACAGGTTGATGTTTTAAGATGCTTTACTGTGTCTTCTAAAATTTTACCGTCAATTGTTTCGAAATCAGACATAGTAATTTTCCGAGGGTTTGGTCTGATCTGACTGACCCCAGAGCAACTAGAGGATGTGCTGATCGCCTTTCTGATATTTTTGATTTTCTCTGAGAAGAAGGAAGCAAACTCACTGCATTTGCTGTCTGAGAGCATTTCTCTGGGAATGTGACTCGGGGGGTTTGTTAGTCTGTCTACAGTAGCAAAAAGAGTGCGCGTGTTGTTTATGTGTTTGTTTTTAATATTTGAGAAGAAGGTCTGTCTAGCTTCTGTCTTTATAGATGTTATAATGGACTACAAGTTTTGTCTTCCGCCACTTTCGTTCAAATTTTCTGCATTGTCTTTTCATTATTTGAACTGCTGGTGAGTTTCTCCATGGTGCCTTTTGTTTGCCGCTCTTTTTCCTGACTTTCAGAGGGGCAATGTCATCAATTACACTCTTAACTTTTGAGTTAAAGGAGTCAAGGAGAAAATCAACAGAGTCTGCAGATATGCTTGGTTTTAGAGATAAATCCTTCATAAACAGCACATTAGTGTTCTCATTTAAGCATCTCTTTTTGACAGAGACAGATCTAGCTTCAATGGCAGGAGAGATTGATATGTCAAAGAAAATACAGAAATGATCAGACAGTGCCACATCCTTAATAACAATCGATGAAATGTTTAGACCCTTACTCATAAGTAAATCTAGAGTGTGTCCACGATTGTGTGTGGGTCCATTTACATGCTGTGTCAAATCAAAAGTGTTAAGAACAGTCATGAGCTCTTTTGTTGTACTGGATTCAATATTATCTATGTGAATGTTAAAATCCCCAGCAATAGCAAAACAGTCAAACTCTGAGGAAATTATTGATAACAGTTCTGTAAATTCCTCAATAAAGGCTGGAGAGTACTTTGGAGGCCTGTAAACAATGATAAGCAGGATGCGTGGAGAACCTTTTAACACAATACCCAGATATTCTAGAGACAAATATTCACCAAATGATACTTGCTTACATTGAAAGACATCTTTAAAAAGAGCAGCAACACCCCCACCTCTCCTAACTGCTCTGCAAACACTCATAAAAGTAAAGTTAGGAGGGGCTGCTTCATTGAGGACTGTTGCACTACAGTTTTCTTCTAACCACGTTTCATTTAGAAGAAAAAAATCAAGGTTGTTTGTGGTTATTAAGTCGCTGACTAGGAATGATTTGTTCTTAAGTGAACAGATGTTTAAAAGTGCTAACTTAACAGTATTAATTTTTTCACCCACATTAGTCTCAGTTTGACAGGTAACAGGCAGCATATTATATTGGTTTGTTAAACGGCCTGACAAGGCCTTAGACTTTCTTTCACGTAACAGAACAGAGATAGTGAAAGAGGCAGGCACACTTGGTTCCCACTTGTTTTCTAAACATTTGATAAAGGTACTGTTATCATAGCGGGGACCCAAAACACATCACTGAGAGCTGGAATCCGATGTTTTTGGTTCACCTACAACAGATGGAGGAGGGTGTGGGCCCTGGCGTTGTGACCGAAGAAATCTCACAGAAGGAGGGGGAGCTGGGCCCACAGGCTTTGGTAGGCCAAGGTGCAACACCCCTCAAAGCCGTGCCGCACCACTTCAGCTCTCGCCGGTCAAGCATATGCCTCCGCCAGCCAAGCTGCTTCAGCGCTCCACACCATGAACGTCCTTCAAGTTTTCCAGGCCAAACTCCTCCGTTCCCTGGACGAGTCTGTCCCCGATTTTGAGACACTGAAGGACCTACGCAGCGCCATCGACCTAGCCCTGCACGCTACCAAATCTACTGCACAGGCGATCGGCAGGACCATGGCCATCCTGACTGTTCAAGAACGTTATCTGTGGCTGAACCTCACAGACCTCCTTTCTGGACGCTCCCATTTCCACCAATGGTCTGTTCGGCCCGGCGGTAGTTGGTTTCACCGAGCGTTTCACAGAGGCACAGAAAGCGTCACAAGCTATCAAGCACTTTCTGCCTTAATGCTCCAGCTCTTCCTCTGGCCGCCGCACTAAAGTGGTGCCCCTCAGCCCGCCAAAGCGGTCCTGCCGAACTCACAGCCTTGCTCAGCGTCCAACACCCGACAGCTTTAATGCTCAGCAAGCCGCAACAGGATGTACGAACGTCGAGGACCTCGACCCAAGGTTGTGTTGAACCCCGAGCCTCCGAAGCCATCCTAGCCGTGGGAAGAAAGAGAAGTTGGTCAGATCCCGCCTCGGCCGGATCTCCACCTCACACTCTCGATCACCCAGTTTCTTGCAATCAGGTGACTGGCGACTTCATCTACGCAGCCAACGAGCCAGTCACGAAACGCCCTCGCCTGCTCACAAACGCCGTTTTTACGGCGACCCAAATAAATCTCAAAAAGAGCTTTTTCTCTGTAGGTAGTGTGCCCACTACACAGTACGCAACCCAGAAGCCAAGCACTCCCCACACAAATGTAATGAGCACGCCCACTACAAAGTGCATGTTGCCAAACATAAACACTATCCCCACAGTGTTACAAGCACAAAGCAACCAGGCTATCGGGTCCCTACTAATAAGCGGCCCACCCCGATTCTAATTCAACCCCTGGCTTCACAAGCCCAGGCCTGGCAGGCCATTCTGAGAATATCAAATTGGGTGTTGAACATAATAAAACAAGGTTACTCATTACAGTTCGCTTGCAGACCCCGCGCTTTCGGGAGGGAGCGGTGGAAACTGTACAAAGCTCTGGCTTCTTGGAAAGCGACCGCCTGGTACCAGACGGCCGTAATGATGGGTACAATTACGAAATGGAAAGTGGTCTCAACAGACGCGTCCAGCCTAGGCTGGGTCGATATACACGAGGGCAAGCTGGTCTCTGTCCAATGGGCAGAATCAGAGAAAAGGCAGCACAAACTGTCTATAGATGAAAGCGGTCATTCTATCGCTGAAAACTTTCCTTCCGTACATAAAGGGTCACCACGTCCTGGTTCGTTCGGACAACATGTAAGTGGTATCCTATATAAATTGCCGGGGTGGTCTGAAATCAGCCCGCTCTACTGTCATCCTGAATCTGGGTCCGGATATGTTATCCAGATCTTTTCGCCTCAAAAGACAATGCTCACTGCCCAATATATTTCTCCAAACACAGGGATGTGCTGGCTCAGCCCTGGCCCAGACACCTACTGTATGCTTTTCCTCCGATCGCGACGTTGCCTCACGCCATCAGAAAGTTAAAGGAAACCGAATCTGCAGTGCTATTAATAGCCCCGATGAGGAAAAACAAGATATGGTTCTCAGAGCTGACTCAGATGCTAGACTCAGACCCATGGCCGATACCGCTGAGGAGTATGGCTGTCATTTAAAAAAAAAAAGTCTAATTTGAACGGATATCAAATATCAACCAATGTATTAGAATATATTCGAATATCTACGACCCCATTAAAAAATATTAAAAAACGGACACTGCCGTAACGGAGATTCAATCACAAATGCATTAACAGTCTGACAGTCATAAACAGGACTCAGGCCACAGCCTGTATGGAAAAAAAAATGTTAACTTAATGTTTGAAACAGCAGGTTAAAAACTTAAATTAAGATATGAAGTGCCACTATATGCAATCATCACAGCTTTCAGTTTGTCTACCGCATCAGATGTCGACGTCGTCCTCTCCAGCAGCTGGAATTTGTTTACGGATGCCATAGCAACTCTCAACGGCCACCAGGACTTATACGGTTTTATAAAAGCTATTTATTTGTTGTAAACTATATTAATCATCTCAGAAAAAAATTAATTCTAATGTCAGGCGCAGTTTAAGTAGTTGATTGTTTGCTAGGTTTAGGGACAGTGTCATTATGCCAAAATTATCTTCATAAATTCTTACGAAATAAAAAGTTTATCCCTCAGAAAAATGTTCTTTCCTCTCTTGTCAACATGCTTGGTGCATGTCAGCGCGGCACGTGCTCTTCAGTGGTGAAAGCGTGCTGTGTACGTCATATAAGGACGCACACTCAAAAGTAATCCGGCCAGGTCGTTTAAATGGTGAAATGTTTCGTTTGATCGATTCATGAAAGGGTTTATCCCACGATTCCCACCCATCTCAAAACGAGTACAATTTCATTCAGTTTGGGCATTTTGATTATGACTGAGGTGTTTATATTGAGCATTTTCATTCAGATTGGACTTTTAAACCGATTACAGTACTCCATGTAAACGCACCCGACTGTAAAAAATTGCGCTACATGGCACTTTAAAAACCGGATAGTTTATTTATAGTTCGATTACGGATATTTCACGTCATGTTCGAATGCATATTCGAATATCGAATAAAAAGTGACAGCCCTACTGAGGAGAGATCTCCTTCTCGCAGGCGAAAGGGAAAATCTGGCATCCCCACCCCGATCTATGGGCCAAAAGTGTTTTGAATACTATTTCCGAAGCTAGAGCCCCCGTAACCAGGCGGCTCTATGCGCTGAGGTGGTCAGTATTCGTTAACTGGTGCACAGCCCGAAACCTCTGTCCACACTTGTGCGAGTTGGCAGAAGTGTTCACCTTCCTTCAAGAGCTAATGGACGCGGGTCGTTCCCCCTCCATGCTCAAAGTGTATGTTGCTGCAATAGCAGTACATCACGCGCAGGTCTCAGGACATTCACTGGGGAATATATGGGATCCTATATGGGATGTTTCTACAGTATTAGAAGCTATGAAGGGCTCCCCCCTTTCGAACCGCTTCAGTCTGTGAGCATAAAGCACCTCTCACTCAAAACCGCTTTCCTGCTGGCTATGGCCTCAGTCAAGCGCATGGGTGATTTGCACACACTCTCCTCCAGTGCGTCCTGTCTCGAGTTTTGGCCTAACCCCCTCCAGGCAGTCGAAACAGCTGTTTGTGTGCTTCGGGGGCCGCACTTAAGGCTGTACTGTCACTAAGCAGAGACTGTCGCATTGGATAGTGGACGCTATCTCGCTGGCTTATACATCTAAAGGCCTCGTTTGCCCTATAGGTATCAAAGCTCACTCCACTAGAGGCATGGTCATGGTCATGCGGCATACCTTTGGAAGATATCTGTGCGGCGGCAGGCTGGGCCTCTCCGTCCACATATATCAGGTTCTATAACTTGGAAGTCCCCGCTTTACAAGCCGGGATCCTATCCATTTAATTGGTATTGCCATTCTCTCTCAGGCCCGAATACTTCCGGCCTTATCCCATTTGACACTTATAAACCAGTGTTCACAATCATGTGTTTTTAAATAAGCCCGACTATGTCCGTCATAGTTTTCAATTCACATGGCCTGATTCTATCTGGCCTATACACATTATGCCCTTATACAAGGCCTACTTCGTCTGCCTCTTTAGGGCTCACTGTCACCATCTTATGCATCTCAGGTTTTTTCCTCAGATCACAGTTGGGGCAGATAAGCACACACTGCATTTTAAATGATGTCCCCATACGCAATACGAGTGAACCTCTCGAAAGGGAACGTACTCGGTTACTCACGTAACCTCGGTTGGTTCCCTAAGAGAGGGAACGAGTATTGCGTAATGCGCCGTGCTCATGCTTATCAGGTTATCGCTTCAGTTGATTTTAATCTGAACACCTATGGCTGAACCCAGTCTTTTATACCCTCTGTATGCAGATTCAGGCGACCCCTGCCAGCGGGAGTTTTCAGCTACCCTCATTGGCTCGCTCCTCTCAGCTGCCTCGCCATAGGTTCATGCAGTTGCCGCAGCACAGCCAAGCAGCACGTAGCTCGCGCTGTCGCATCTGCTGTGTAGCCGCACTGCGTTTTGAATAAATACTTTATTGAATAAAGTTTTGCTTCATATTCTCGAGAAAAGGAGACAACGCGTTGTTGTCACAACGACATAAAAAAAATTCTGCACACAGGAAGACAGATGTTAGGGTAATATTACACATTTATTTGAATCCAAAAACAACCCATTGCATCAAGTTAAACAGGCCCATTGGCTACTTACATAATAAGCCGTTTAATTTACCCCGGCCCGACCCCGAATGTAATTTCTTAATATCGGTCCAAACCCATCGGGTACCGTCCGGCTCTGATCGGGTATCCATCCTCTAGTGTGAATGGGGCTTGAGGCATGACGTCTTTTCGCCATATGACTGAGGTATGAGGATGTCCTAAAATGAACACCGTAGGTGTTCCGTACAGAAATATTTCAAAATCCATGCGCGCTGCGATTTACATATTTGTTTTACAGTCTATGCGATTTACAAATGTGCAAGCGATCCACCAATGCAGAGGAAGCGATTCACAAATGAACGCAAGGCAGAGTTGTGTTTGTGACATAAAAATATATGTGTGGATATTTTTGTTATTCATAAATGTCATTGTATTTATTCGTGAATATAATTTATTTTTGTTCAACTCCTGCATATATTTGTGGATCTCATTCTTTTCATTTGTGAATTTATTTAATTTTTGTGAATCTCTTTACATTTATTTGTGGATGATATATATATATATATATATATATATATATATATATATATATATATATATATATATATATATCCTGTATAAAGAAAAATTAAGGTAGCCTACTTTCATAAAATCTTAAATGCCAATTTTAACTATAGAGAGCGCGCGTTGAGCCCAAAGCTGTGGGCCTCGCCTGGGCAAGCCCGCAGTGGGCCTGTTTAGGTTTGGTGTGGGCTGGCCCTAGCCCACTCTGCCCACAAAAAGCCAGCCGCGCTTCGAAAATACACGGTCAAGCCCGCCGTACTTTTTTTTTTGTATGTGCGTGTAATAGTGCTCTTACGGTATGGGTGCTGAAAGCGGTCAAAATGGATTTAAAGACTCTGTAATAAAGGCGTTTCATTTATACTTTTGCAATTGTCCCTAAAAAGAGTAAGACCATAAACAACATAAAAAAATAATATATTGCTATTTTTCATCTTATTAGGACACAGATAATACAATTTAATGTTTTAAATAAACATGACTTATTTTATTTTAATGTTTGCAAAAGCTATACATTAATTATTATATGTATTTTTTTATAACTTTTTGATTGTAATGTTTTCTTATACTATACATTAATTAATATACATAATTTATTAATTTTATTGTTATTACTTTTTATTTTAATTTATAGTTATAGTAATTTATAGTATATTATAGTATAATATATTAATTATTATGCATAATTTATTACTATTAATTTTATTACTTTTTTATTTTAATGTTTTATAGGCTATATTATATTAATAATTATATATTATTATTATTATTACAGTGAATTTGTTCATATTCATGTTAAAATAATACATCATTAATGTAAATTTTTTATGTTGGTAAATGCTATACATTAATTATTATACATTTATTAATTTAAATTGTATTACTTTATATATATATATATATATATATATATATATATATATATATATATATATATATATATATATATATATATATATATATATATATTTATTTATATATACTATTAATTAATGTTATTCATCCTTATATCATAAATTAATGTTACTTTTTTAATGTTTGTATTATGCTGAACATTAATTATTATTCATAATGTATTCATTTTAATTGTATTCATGTTTTTTATTTCAATGTTTTATATGTATTATATATTAATTATTATACATTCATTACTATTAATAATGTTAATATTCATTTTAATAATCATACATCATTAATGTTACTTTTTATACATAATTTATACAAGCACTTGCTCTGTTCAATTTTCAAAAAAATCATAGAAATCTTTCCTTCATAGTTTTGCTCATTCTGTCAATTGATTTTGTTCAGAGTGAACTTGACTATTATTGTATTTTATTTACAGGTAACTTTACTGTATAGTTTTGGAGAAAAGTACAAACTCGCCCCAAAAATCATTTAAGCACTTACAGTCCAATTTTCAAAAAATCATAAAAATCTTTCCTTTATAGTTTTGCTCATTCTGTCATTTGATATTTGTTCAGAGTGAACTTGACTATTACTGTATTTATTTACACGTCATTTTACTGTATAGTTTTGGAGAAAAGTACAGTCAAACTCACCCTAAAAAACATTCAAGCATTTAGACCATATCCCAATTTCAAAAGCTAATCAAAATCTTTCCTTTACAGGGTTGTTCATTCATTCAATTGATTCCAGTTCAGAGTGACTGTCAGGGTAACTCTGAACAGGAATCAACTGAATCATTAAGCTATGAGCTCTATACTTTTCAAGTCATTTTACTGCACAGTTTGGGAGAATGCTTACTGTAATGCTAAACCCTTTATAGTATTGGACAAAATTACAGGGAAATATTCAGCTGATGTCATACACACAATGTCTTCATACATTTTATTTATTATTGTCACATTTAATTTAGCCTTTAACCACATTTAACATTTAACCTTCTTTTTAAGCATACAAACTGACCAATGTTCATCATCCATTTGAGAAGGCCTTATTTGTACCAATAGTTAATTTCTCCACTTTCGTTTAGTATTTCTTTTTTGTGTGTGTGTGTGTGTGTTTTTTTGTCTTAGATTGTAGTAGTTTGATGTGTTTATGATAATTATGCCTGCAAATTATTATTATTGTTATTATTATTATTATTATTTTAATAATGTATAATGTTTATATTTACCTTAATCTTCAGTCTATTGAATTCATCTGCTCAGCTGGAATTCATCGGTTCTCCTCATGCTTGACTGAATTGTAACAATTTAATGGTAGTGAGATAAACTTTAAAATGAACAATCTAAATGAAAATAAAGATACAAATGACAGCTCGCAGAGATAAGGAAAGAGAGTTGATAACACAAATAAAAATAACAGCGATGCAGTGTCATGTCCTTGCTTGAATATGATCACACTTTTATAAAGGCTTTGCTTTTCTTATTTCAGAAAGCAACATGTGCATTTTAAAGAACAACCACACTCATGTACTCATGTACAACCCATCAGACTGCTCAACATTTTGTACTATTCTCACTGAAATAATAGTAATAATAGCAAACTATAATATGTTTAAAATCTTTTTGAAAGATACTTTCCAAACTATGGCATTTTATAGGTGCAACAGCCAAATAGCCAGGCAAAAGTCAAATATAAATTTCCAGATTTCCTTTTGTCATCTTAATTGCAAGCTATGTTTGTGTAAGTTTTTATTAGCTTTTCTTCTGTTAAAAAAAGCGAATAAATGTTGTATGCAAATAAATTAAATTAAATAAAAAATAAAAAAAAAAAAAACGTATGCAGTTGTGTATAATTGAACTGCACTCATTTATTTTCTATACTTTATTGGCTATGGTGGAGGGATCCAATTTGCCGGTTCCACCTTTCCAAGACAGTGATAGGCTTTCAAATGCTGTCAATCATTTTTTTCTTGAGACGGCCTGGTGACCGTTAGACAGTCCTTTTTAAATTAATCTAAAATACATTTCTGTCCATTGTGTTCCCGGATTGCTTGTGAATTATATCAGTTCTTCGCATGAAGTTACTGAAATGTATTTACATATTCAGCACTAAAGGATGAGTAAGCCAAGACACAGGTAATCAAGCAATTATAGCTGTATCAATTTTATTGATTAATAGTCACTACGGTCAGTACTACTTAAAGCGGTACTTCAGCGCTGGGAAGATGAATCTGTATTTAAACTGGGTCATCAATGTAGTAGAAATGTGAAATTATTTTTGAATTTGGTGCCGTCTGGACTGAGAAAAGACAGAAAATGTATTTTTGTCTCATGGGGATGAAAGACTACAATTCCCAGAATGCTTTGCTGCCCTGTTAGTCCATTCCCAAAGCCACCTACTGGATTACTGTGACTGAGTTAAAGACACTAAACGTGTCTGTTATATATAATGAGTGAGTCACTGTGGGAGTATCACAGCACTGATCACTAACTGCAGGAGTGAGAGAAATGAGCAAATGAGCTCGTGATGAGAGCTGAGGTAATCGCGACTACACTCGCGGCATACATTCACAACGCGAGTTCAGTCAGGCGCGTTTCAGTTCATGCCTTTGCAAGCTTAACTTTCATAGAAATTAATTTGAGAAGTTAAAAGACTTACATTGCTCACCATAGCTCCGTTTAAATGAGTGCCTGCAGCTGCCTGCTGAGCTCTCCCTGCACTGAGTTGTAATCTCCCATCCCCCATGCGCGACTTCAAAACATGCGGAAATGGCTCCCTCTGCTGGCTGTAGTCTTTAGCCTTATTCCAAACATTCCTCCTATGATGCAAATGTCAATTTCCATCATAGGAGGAATTTTTCCAGAAATAAAATGCATAAATCTCTTGTCTCAGGGGGATATGAGGGGGGAAAGCACAATCATTAGAATATACTCCAGGGTTTCTACTGATACAAATCCATATGCTAATCACTGAAATGACCCTTTAATCAATAACAATTAGGCTACTGCTAAGTTATTTAGATGTAAAATATTGAAAAAATACAATATTGTAAGCGTTTGTGGTAGATTTAATTTAACATCTGTTCGTTTCAAAAGAGGTAAGATTATAGCATACACTGTAAAAAAAACACGTAATTTTACGGTAATAGTCTGTATTTTTTTACAGAATTTTCCTGTTTTTTCATTATACAGTGAAATGCCTGTTGTTTTACAGATATTTGCTGTAATTTATATTTTGACTATTAAATTTACGGGAATTCCTTGTATTTTGGTATTACATCAAATTTCCGTTTTTTAAGAGGAAATTTCTGTATTTTTACATAAGTTTGATTAATATTTTACAGATTTTTTCTGTAAAAATAGAAAACAGGAAATTAATGTATACTGTAAAAAAAAACGTAATTTTACGGTAATAGTCTGTATTTTTTTTTACAGAATTTTCCTGTTTTTCACTATACAGTGAAATGCCTGTTGTTTTACAGATATTTGCTGTAATTTATATTCTGACTATCAAATTTACGGGAATTCCTTGTATTTTGGTATTACATCAAATTTCCGTTTTTTAAGAGGAAATTTCTGTATTTTTACATAAGTTTGATTAATATTTTACAGATTTTTTCTGTAAAAATAGAAAAAAGGAAATTAATGTATACTGTAAAAAAAACGTAATTTTACAGTAATAGTCTGTTTTTTTACAGAATTGTCCTGTTTTTTCATACAGTGAAATGCCTGTTGTTTTACAGATATTTGCTGTAATTTATATTTTGACTATTACATTTACGGAAATTGCTTGTATTTTGGTATTACATCAAATTTCAGTTTTTAAGAGGAAATTTCTGTATTTTTACATAAGTTTGATTTATATTTTACAGATTTTTTTCTGTAAAAATAGAAAAAAGGAAATTAATGTATAGAAATATATATATATATATATATATATATATATATATATATATATATATATATATATATATATATAGTTTTTCACATAAACACTGGAATTGGCCTACATATGCAAATGTATCAACACTTCAGAAATAATATTTTTATATTATATAGTTTAATATTTGTTTAATATTTTATAATTAATAAAACACATTTTAATACATTCAAAAATAATGTATATTTACATAACATTAATTAATAGATGAGTATATATGTAGCCTACCTTTTATAGAAATGAAAAAAAAGGTTTATGGAATTTGTCTTTTAGTTTAATTATTTGCTTTTTAAATAATTATAAGATTATTTAATAATATAATAATGTGTGTATGCACGTCATTTCGTGTTTGCGTAAAAGAGCTGGTAAATCGGGTAAATCAGTCTTTGAAGTTAACAGACTTCCATCACTACTGCAACTGATCACATCTTGTTCCGCTTGTCAAAAGTAAGCCTATGTCTGCTGCGTTTGGTGTTTTATTACGCATTTATTTTCATAATATCGTAAAATAAAATAATATAATAACACTTTCTTACTTTAAGTACGATGATATTTAAATGACAGTCATAAAGATTTTAAATATTCGAACCGAAGGAATTCCCGCCTTGGCGCAAGGATACATTCCCTTCTAAGCACACAGTGGGGCAATTGCGCGTGCGACTGGATTCACTTGACCTTCAGCTTTGCCGTGGCTCGTCAATCTTGGATGATGTGAGGCGCAAATAAACAGGTAAAGTGCATGTATTTTAATTTAAAAAAAAAAATGTTTTACCGCTTTGAATCGTGTTGACTGTGTTTATATTAAACTTGGGCTCAGCCCGTTAACGTAATGATTTAAATTCTTTATAATGTTTAAACTTTATAATGTTAAGGCTTCAGGTGATGGTACCGTGTAACGTTAGTTTTGTATATTAACTTACTTTATAGTTTTAGTTTTAGCTTTCTGTTGCATTTTGTTACCAAATGCTATTTTTCCGTCGTCTAAAAGCTCAAAAATGCCGTCGACGAAATAGGGCGATTTTTTATTTTATTTTCCCGTCGACGGCTGTTTGGCAATAAGTTTACCTCAGGTGAAAAACGGCATTTTTTGAGCTTAGACGACGCATACATCCGACTATATAGCGCAAGTAGTCAGTTTTAGACGTCGTCTAAGCTCAAAAATGCAGTTTTTCACCTAAGGGAAAAATTATTTGACAAAAAGCCGTCAACGGAAAAAATCTCGCTGTTTCGTCGACATGTCCCATACACTTAACGTTACACGCTTGTTTTTGTCTCTCCCTGCAGATAAGTTGAGAGCTGCCAGAGTCAAGATCAGGAAGAAAGGTGATCGTTGTTGCACCATGTAAATATGTTTGCAGATTACACTTGTAATAGTTGTAGTGTTTCAGTGAAAACTCTAAAAGGTTATGTAACGTTAACATCAAGCACTACACAGAAATGAGCCACATTACCTAACTTATATGCATGTTGCATGTCATGCTTCAGAAATTACAGCGCGTAGGCAGTCATCTTCATCAATAAGTCTCTGAAAAAATACTATGGCTGCATGGATCTGCTTGGTTACAAATATTCTTAAAATATCTTCCTTTGTGTTCAGGAATAATTAATGACTGAATTTTTGTATTAACTAACCCTTAATAAGAAAATAAGCAATCAATTAAGAAATCAATTTTTTGTTTATATGATTTTACCGGATGTGTATTACTCTTGCAAAATATATTACTCAACATGAGTCTTGTATTATGTGCTTTTTTAAGGTCAAAGTGATGTCTGATAGCCCTTCAAGCAACTCAAATGCAGCCTGTGGCATTCTTGATAGAATGTCCCTTTCTGGTGAGTACATGGTGTACTATATAGTGATTTTTGGGAAATTATGATGTCATAATACATTTATTGTATCCTCACATACACTCTCACGCGCATCCTCACATACACTCTCACGCGCATCCTCACACACACTCTCACGCGCATCCTCATATACACTCTCACGCGCATCCACACATAAACTCTCACTCGCATCCTCACATACACTCTCACGCGCATCCACACATAAACTCTCACTCGCATCCTCACATACACTCTAACGCGCATCCTCACATACACACTCACACGCGCATCCTCACATACACACTCACACGCGCATCCTCACATACACACTCACACGCGCATCCTCACATACACACTCACAAGCGCATCCTCACATACACACTCACACGCGCATCCTCACATACACACTCACACGCGCATCCTCACATACACACTCACGCGCATCCTCACATACACACTCACGCGCATCCTCACTTACACTCACACGCGCATCCTCACATACACACTCACGCGCATCCTCACATACACACTCACGCGCATCCTCACATACACACTCACGCGCATCCTCACATACACTCTCACGCGCATCCTCACATACACACTCAAACGCGCATCCTCACATACACACTCACGCGCATCCTCACATACACACTCACGCGCATCCTCACATACACACTCACGCGCATCCTCACATACACACTCACGCGCATCCTCACATACACACTCACGCGCATCCTCACTTACACTCACGCGCATCCTCACATACACTCACGCGCATCCTCACATACACTCACGCGCATCCTCACATACACTCACGCGCATCCTCACATACACTCACGCGCGCATCCTCACTTACACTCACGCGCATCCTCACTTAAACTCACGCGCATCCTCACATACACTCACGCGCATCCTCACATACACTCACCCGCATCCTCACATACACTCACGCGCGCATCCTCACATACACTCACGCGCGCATCCTCACTTAGACTCACGCGCGCATCCACACTTAGACTCTTGCATCCTCGCATACACTCTCACACGCATCCTCACTTAGACTCGCACATCCTCACTTAGACTCGCACGTCCTCACTTAGACTCAAGCGCGCATCCACACTTAGACTCTTGCATCCTCGCATACACTCTCACGCGCATCCTCACTTAGACTCGCACATCCTCACTTAGACTCACATGCATCCTCACTTACACTGACGCGCGGATCCTCACTTACACTCACGCGCATCCTCACATACACTCACACGCGCATCCTCACTCTCATACGCATCCTCACATACACTCACACGCGCATCCTCACTTACTCTCATACGGATCCTCACATACACTCACACGCGCATCCTCACTTACTCTCATACGCATCCTCACTTACTCTCACACGCATCCTCACTTACACTCATGCGCATCCTCACTTACTCACGCGCATGCTCACTTACACTCATGCGCATCCTCACTTACAGTCACACGCGCATCCTCACTTACACTCACATGCGCATCCTCACTTACACTCATGCGCATGCTCACTTACACTCATGCGCATCCTCACTTACACTCACATGCGCATCCTCACTTACACTCATGCGCATCCTCACTTACTCACGCGCATCCTCACTTACACTCACACGCATCCTCACTTACACTCATGCGCATCCTCACTTACTCACGCGCATCCTCACTTACACTCACACGCATCCTCACTTACACTCACACGCGCATCCTCACTTAGACTCGCGCATCCTCACTTACACTTACGCACATCCTCACTTACACTCATACGCATCCTTACTTACACTCACGCGCATCCTCACTTACACTCAAACGCATCCTCACTTACTCACGCGCGCATCCTCACTTACACTCACGCGCATCCTCACTTACTCACGCACATCCTCACTTACGCTCACGCGCATCCTCACTTACACTCATACGCATCCTCACTTACACTCACGCGCATCCTCACTTACACTCACGCGCATCCTCACTTACACTCACGCGCATCCTCACTTACACTCACGCGCATCCTCACTTACACTCACGCGCATCCTCACTTAGACTCACGCGCATCTTCACTTATGCTGCGTTCACACCGCACGCGAATGACGCAAATATATTGCGGTATTCGCGCGAAGATGGACGCGTGAACAATTTGAATCCATTCGCGCGTGAAATTCGCTTCATTCGCGTGTGACATTCACTACACAACAGACGTGAATTTGCGTCATGGGAGGGGGTTCTGCCAGGCAGCGGCAGTCGGCAGAAGGACTAGCCGAGTTAAGGCTGCTCTCAACGAGGTTGATGAGCGCTGAGCTCCGGTCATCGCCTGGGTCTCACACCTCCGAAAACACCAGATCAAATTTTCCAGATCAAAAAAGCTCTCTTAATAAATAAATCACATATTTGAGCTTTAAACAACTACATTCTCACCTGAACAACTATTAAAACTACATTTTGTGACACAATACAGCAGTATTTTTAAATTACTCTGGCCTCAGGGTTTCCCCAATGGGTTTCCCATCCGTCACTTCACCAAGTGACAGCAGTAAGCAGGCTCCTCATTGGTTAACGCGGCGCGAATATCCACCAAAGTTCAGATTTTTCAACTTGAGCGATTCGCGCGAATCACGCGTTCAAAACGCTCAATTCGCGTGATCATTGCCGCGTCATTCGCGCCGCAGAATGCCTATTCGCGTTGCTGCATTGACTTAACATGGAAATCACTCGTGCGAATTGCGTCATTCGCGTGCGGTGTGAACTAGGGATGTCAATTTTCACAAATTCCCATGATCGATCGTTGTTTAAATTAACGATCAATTAATCGATTAATCGTTAACCATAATACTGAAATATGCGTCTACAGCATGACAGTAAGCCTATGTGCAATGCTGCTCAAAACGCCATGTTCTTCACCAAATGAATGAGAAGGATTTTTTTTTATCTAAACAAAGGGCTATGGGATTGTAAAATTAGTCGATGTTATTTATAATTTAATTTAATTACTTATTTAATAACCGAATATAACAT
Source organism: Pseudorasbora parva (assembly GCF_024679245.1). Taxonomy (NCBI): domain Eukaryota; kingdom Metazoa; phylum Chordata; class Actinopteri; order Cypriniformes; family Gobionidae; genus Pseudorasbora; species Pseudorasbora parva. The sequence continues at coordinate 14,174,769 of NC_090195.1, read as the reverse complement.
GTAATACAACACGAACGCCGCCTCAGATCTGTTATTCAGAATTTGTGGACGCACTTGCAAGAGCAACGTGCTGAAACGTCACCTAAACCCAGTTAATTCAAAACGATTTATTAAAATATTGTTTTCATTAATGTTATGTAATGTGACAGTCCCAATCAAAGTTATTATTAGTCGTGCGTTGCTGTTTGAACTGCGCGAGCTGAAGCCGATGCGCTGAATCAACACTGGTAAGCTACACTGAAACTTTGCTAGCACGTTAACTCAACAAAAAGCTTCCTATATGAGATTAATCAGATTTATATAAAGTTAACAAAATGTTACAAATTATATATCTTCACAAAATGATGCGAATGGACAAGTGAACTTGAATTGAGTTGCTGATATTCATATGCAGAATGGGAGACGCGTGGCGTTCACGCGCTCTAGGAACAACGCTCTGAACACGGCACCTAAACCCGATGACTTTACAACCATTTATTAAAATTGTGTTCTCATTTGTTATATAATATGACTGTCCCAATCATCGTTATTATGCATTGCTCTGTATGCGCTAAAGCCGAAGCACTGAATGAAAACCAGCCATCACTGACTGAAGCCATTTGTTAGTGCGTTTTATTTCGCTGAAAGAAACGCATCCTATATGATTGATCACATATATAACGTTACAAAATAAATGTAATATTACAAATTACTTCAGCACAATCTGATGCGAATGCACAAGTGAACTTGAACTAAGTTACATGCGTTAGTCAGAATGCGTGACTCATGTTGTGCATGCGCTCTTCCTGGATCAACGTAATGAAACACACGGCAAATAAACCCAAATACTTAACAATCACAATGTTTTATTACAATAGTGTTCTCATTAATGTTGTGTAATATGACAGTCCCAATCATAGTCATTATTAGCTGCTGTTGGAGCTGCACGCTGAAGCTGATCACCGCCACGCTTTTACTACCGCTCACCTCTAACGTAATTATTAACCAAATGCATCCTTATGAGATAAATCAGCTAAAGATAGGCCTGAACAAAATAAACACAATATTACAACTTACATTTGCGCAAAACAAAAGGCTGCGAATGCACATGCAAGCTTGCAGTCATGATGAAGGTGTAACTCCAGCTGTAAAATGGTTCCAAATAGAACTCGGGCGCGCTCGCATCATTTTTCCTCCCGTTTCCTCACGCACGCGCATGACCCTGCTTAATCGATGATCGATAAGTCTTATCGATCAAATGTCTTATCGACAATTAATCGATCATCGATTAATCGTTGACATCCCTAGTGTGAACACAGCATTAAGGGGGTCGCGCCTTGTCTTTAAAATTCGAACACATTGTTTTCAATGAGTGTACGCACACCGGTGGCGTCATTCGGCCTTCTAAATCCTGCCGCGCCACAGAGCGCCATTTCAAGGCTTTATATTAAAAGTATATTATCGTTAAGGTATACTGATTTCAACCTTTGCTACAAGACAAATTTGTTTTACATTCTGAGTTCAACAGCTTGAATAAAGTCTAAACATATTTTGGGGAAATGTATAATAAACGTAGCCTTTTAAAATGTGCGCGTCTGGTGTGCGATACCTGAGACACTGCGCGGCGCGCCGCCGAGCTCCGCGTCCGGTGTGCGACCCCCTTTAGACTCACGCGCATCCTCACATACACTCACACGCGCATCCTCACTTAGACTCGCGCATCCTCACTTACACTCATACGCATCCTCACTTATACACGCGCATCCTCACACTCACGCGCATCCTCACACTCGCGCATCCTCACTTACACTCACACGCATCCTCACATACACTCACATGCGCATCCTCACTTAGACTCGCGCATCCTCACATACACTCAATGATTTATTACTGAGGTTTCTTTTCTCTCTCACAGATGCCTTTTCAAGATAAACCCTGAGACGGGATCAAAAGTCGAGATAGAAGAACACGTCAAGAAAGGAACTGGCAGTCAGTCTAAAGGTTCTTTCGTTGATGAGGCCATCCTTAAAAATATTCTTGTTTGCCGTAACCCGACCGACCCTGTCAATTTAGGGCCGACTCAATTTTTTATTTTTTTTCCCTTTTAGTCCGACCGACTTGCCGGTTGTAAATTGGCTTTAAGACCGACCAATTTCTTTTTTTTACTTTTCAAACAACTAATACAACAGTAATAAAATAATATGAATTATATTTTAGTAAGTATTATAAATGTATAAATTGCCTGGGCCATACAAACGAAGGCTACGTTCTTTCGTTTATAGAAAAACCCGTGACGTCATCTATGTTTACACTATGGTTAACGGATGTCACACTATGGCCTGCACGTGCGTTCGTTTCGGCTCGGCTCATACTCTCATTCACTGTAACGTTAGACAGTTAAAGCCCTGTCGGAGATTTCGCCGCATTGTGTGACAGGAGTCAAGACCATGGACACGTTACACACACCAGGCAAGTGCACTGCAGAGGGGAGGGCTTTGAGCCCCTTCCCTTTTTGAAAATGAATCAAAAGTGCCCCTCTCAACATTTATCATTACTATATTGTGGCGAATAAAACAGATTTTGAATTATAATTAATATAACAACGTGTACAAAACAGTAACAAATGGCGGAAAAGTCGTTTATCTTGTCTCTGTCAGTCTGAAATGTCGTTATCATAACGCGTTGCTATGCGTGTGTTCTGCTCGACCGCAGCGCGTGGTGCGAGCGGCGGCACTGGTTGTAACTTGAAAAATAATGCTTTATGTATGGTTCTGTCGATGGAGACACGTGCACTACAACAGCGATAATAAAAGAAAACGTGCGCAAAACGGTCTATCTTTGTAAACTGTGTTCAATGCATGCGAGTGCTGCGGTATGACCAGTCATTTCGCTTCATCACTCAGTATATTCGCCAGAAGACGCGAATGAGAACTCTCTGCAGTGAGAGAAGATCTGTCTCTGTGCGCAGCGCGCGCACGTCACGTCTCACAGCGCCCAGATATTGTGTTCTTTCAAGTCTTGCGTTTGAACGGATAAACTCACACAAAAAGTATGTCAACATGTCGATCTTGATGAGTATCCATCAGACAGTCTGTAAGTTATATGGCTTAAGAGAACTTTATACAGTTGAGAAAGACGAGCATATCTCTGTATTAGGTCTTAAAGGGGCAGTAGCCTTTACTGCTGTCTGTCAAACAAAAGATAAGGACTCACTCACTGCTCTTGATTGAATAACTGGTTATAGCTACTTAATTAATTGAATTCATAAAAACAACTTTTTGCTTTTTAATATTCAAATGCACTAGTCTATATCACCAGATGCGTTGGTCTGGCAAGAAGTGCAAGCCACTTCAGAGACACAGATAGTTGCGTGTTCTGAGTTAACACAATCGAGCGTAAAAATAAGAAACATATTACGGGGAAAATACTAAAACGGGAAGACAGCGGGAAAAGAGCTAAAATACGTGAGAAACCCGGTTGTTACCCGGTAGAACAAAGGGTTGACAGCTTTGAGTCAATGACAGCTAGCTGGTGGAGCCTTTTCTTAAAGAATGCACCTGAAATTTATGCAATAAAAATGTTTTTGACAAATATTTCAATTTGTTTGTGGTCTATATAGCCTGCAATCAGCCTACACGCCCGAAGGCACGGCTTGAAGACCCAGTCAGTGATGTCACGATATGCCAATTTGTTTAAATTCATACCTACGTAATCACCATCACCAAAAATGTACTTTTTTTTTAAATATTAAAATTTGAAAAAAAAAATATAGACCTACCTACCGACCCTTTTTTTAAAAAATTTTACTGTTACTGCAAACCAAAATATTTTTAAGGATGGCCTGAGCAGAATTGTGGATTATGGATGGATGGAGTAAAAACTTTCGTAAGCGTGTCAAATCTCTCTTTATTACCATAGAGAAATTCTTGAGTGTTACAGACTTTTTCGTGATTTAATTATTTTATTTTCATGACTCATCTGTTGATGAGACAAATCCACTTTTTCGTCATATATGTGTATAACAAATTGCTATTGTACAATATCTTACATTGTTGCAGTTATTATTAAAAAAAATTGTATTGTTGTAGTTATGAACTAATTGTTATATTGTTAAAGTGTTGAACTCATGAACTAATTTTATTATTGGTATGCTGCTTTGTTTTTTTTATATTTTTGCAGTTATGATATAACTTTGTATATATAATGTGGTCATTATGAACAAACTATATTGTGATCACATTACTATTTTAAAACAACCTTAAAGTTCAATTTTTTAAATAAAAACTACAAAAACAATCTTTTGCACTCTAGGGTGGTTATTTGAGTTGTAGTAATGTCCAATCTAATTGGTAATTTCATGGTTTTTACATAATTTTCCACAATTTGTAATCCTTATTTTTTTACATAATTTTCTTGTTTAAATATAGAAACTCATATAAATGACAGATAAAACCTGTATTTTGAACTATGGAAAATTACTGTAATTTTACGTGTTGGTTATTTTACAGTTTTTTTCTGGCGCCCCAGCTGCCGGAATATTTCCGTTTTTTTACGTGTTGGTTATTTTCTGTTATTTTACAGTTTTTTTCTGGCGCCCCAGCTGCCGGAATATTTCCGTTTTTTTACGGGTTGGTTATTTTCTGTTATTTTACAGTTTTTTTCTGGCGCCCCAGCTGCCGGAATATTTCCGTTTTTTTACGGGTTGGTTATTTTCTGTTATTTTACAGTTTTTTTTCTGGCGCCCCAGCTGCCGGAATATTTCCGTTTTTTTACGTGTTGGTTATTTTCTGTTATTTTACAGTTTTTTTCTGGCGCCCAGCTGCCGGAATATTTCTGTTTTTTTACGTGTTGGTTATTTTCTGTTATTTTACAGTTTTTTTCTGGCGCCCCAGCTGCCGGAATATTTCCGTTTTTTTACGTGTTGGTTATTTTCTGTTATTTTACAGTTTTTTTCTGGCGCCCCAGCTGCCGGAATATTTCCGTTTTTTTACAGGTATTTTTTTTACAGTGTAGCCTATTTGTAATACAGAACATGTGGCGCACATGGACACGTATGATATATGTGCACATATATGAACACATATATGACGCACACGCGCACATAAAGCATTTAATTACTAAATATATATTTTTTATAATGTTTTATAATTTAAAAAAAAGGCATTAATACAAAAAAATTTATTAAAAAGTGATTATTTCATCGTATGATTGGCAATAAAAAGAGTAGGCCTAACGAAAATAAATATATAAAATAAATATTAATACATCAATCCGCAAGCTCAAAATAGAATTGATGTCCTCTAGCCTACCATATATTAATTGTTTGACCTTGTTTTACCAAAGTGCATGGGAATGCGAAATGGATGGAAATGGATAGCAAAAAGAAGAAGTTTCATGACTAAGCAAATCGAATAGTTAAGAAGCAGTGAAATGAAAAGACTAGAGGGAAACATATTGCCCTTATATATAAATGCTTGATTAAAACCTAGGTTCGTGAATCCCAGTTATTTGTTTCTCGTTTTAAATAGAATTTTGTATTTTGGAATTTCACTGTATTTTTATGTTGATGATCTACTCACTGCGTGTTTTATGTTGTTGTTGTAAATCCCCTATTTAATATTAACTACTTATTGATGGATTAATATTTAATTTATAAATTATCACGATTACTCTTTTTTGCCCATTAAAATACCAAATAATAAATTACTTTTTTAAAATTAACTTTATATAGAATTAGTTATATTGTAAACAGATTTATTAATGTATATTTTATTGTACTATTGGTGCTTAAGTAATGGAATATATAGGAAATAGCAGGTAAGATGGATTGGATGGATTTTGTGGGTTGTTTAAACGTGTGTGTGTTTATTTAGAACCTGCACCTTCACCACCTTTGGAAAAGCAAGTATTACACCCAACTTTTTCTTAAAAAAAAATAAAAAAAATAAAAAAATAAAATACATATATATATGCATACAGTATATATATATATATATATATATATATATATATATATATATATATATATATATATATATACTGTATGCATATATATATATATATATATGTGTGTGTGTATATATATAATAATAATAATAATAATAGATTTTATTTATAATGCACTTTTTCATTCTGAAGAATCTCAAAGTGCAACAAAGGGGGGGGGAAAATAACAAAAAAAATGAATAACAAGTAAAAATATAGAATACTACAAACAATCAACCAACACAGAAAACAGAACAGAAACAGAGCTGATGGTGAACAGAAACAGAGCTGATGGTGAACAGAAACAGAGCTGATGGTGAACAGAAAACAGCTGATGGTGAACAGAAAACAGCTGATGGTGGACAGAAAACAGCTGATGGTGGACAGAAAACAGCTGATGGTGGACAGAAAACAGCTGATGGTGGAAGTCTCTGTTAGCTCCGCAGCACACTGTGGTCCACTCCATGTTTCTCTTTTCTTCAGCTTAAGCCCAAGGGAGACCACCAGTGAGCAGCCGCGGCGAGAAACATCAAATGTCCTCCAAACCAGAACCAACAGCAGCAATTCAAACATAAACATTAGAGTAGCGGTGGAAAACGGCGAAACGACGAACAACGTCCTCTCAGTGGCTGCCAGCAATCAGCAACAGTCCCAATTGTAGCTCTGACTGTTAGACTAGTCACAAACATAAGGAAATAAAATAAAATCTGAATCTAATAGTACAGTAACATGATTTGTGGGTGGAGCAGCGGCGAACAGACAACGCCAGCGTCCTCTCCCCCACGTTGCCTAGCAACAATCCTAATATATATATATATATATATATATATATATATATATATATATATATATATATATATATATATATTGTTGGTTTAACTTAAAAAGTTAAGTTACTCAGTTCATTGAAATTAAAAATTTCAGTTAATACAATGAAGGAGATTGGTTTTATAAATAGTATGTTATCTGAACCAGATTAAGAATCTAAGTTGATTTGACAAAAGTTTAAAAAATGTATATTATAAAAAAATTATTAAAAAAAAAAGTTGTTTTGTTTTTATATGTTCTTTAACTAAAATACTTCTGAAAAGGGCAAATACAGAATCAGTTGTTGTATTATTGACATTAAACACCCTTTGCCACTGCAATTACAACATTGTTTGACCACTCACTGTAGTAGTCCAACTGCATTGTTTACTCATTATTCCTCTGTACACCTAAGTGGTCTCCTCTGAGCAGCCCTGATCCTGCACTTGACACCAACACTGAGTATGAGGCTAAGGATCTTGTGGAGGCAGAGTCTCTTTCAGCCAAGGTAAACCCTTCCTTCAATGCATTGTGTTGATCAGTGCCGCCGCTCCCACCACGTGTATCACGGTATCATCGGTCAACAAATACGTAAACGCGACATCAGCGGGCATCATAAAGTAATGATGCGTAGGGCATCAAGCCGGCCAGCGGCGGTACTGGTGTTGGTGTCTGAGACTAAAGGACACCTTATGCCATTGCTATTACAACATTGTTTGACCGCTTACTGTAGTAGTCCAACTGCATTGTTTACTCATTATTCCTCTGTACACCTAAGTGGTCTCCTCTGAGCAGCCCTGGTCCTGCACTTGACACCAACATTGAGTATGAGGCCAAGGATCTTGTGGAGGCCAAGTCTCTTTCAGCCAAGGTAAACCCTTCCTTCAATGCATTGTGTTGATGTCTGAGTCTAAAGGACACCCTATGCCATTGCAATTACAACATTGTTTGACCGCTCACTTTAGGCCAAGGTAAAGCCTTTGTTAAGCAACACAACAAAGGTGATATTCATGCAGCATTCACCCAATACATATTTAGGAATGTTGTAATTTGTGTGATCATTTAAAATGTAAACTTTTAATCATCCAGATCCATACTGTGGCCATCCAAGTACAATCTAAAAGCAACACAAATAGTAAAAGCATAGGTCTTTTTAGAAGCTGCACATCACAGAAGCAAGCTTTGTAACAATGGACCCTTTGCATGGACTTTGATTATGCTTTCCTAAAGTTATCAACATCATAAATCTTGTAGAGTTTTTAATATTTTCATAAATTGTAATGCACAATTGAAAATGTTCTAGAGTCTGATCAGTTGGCCAAATTCAATTTCTGTGAATTAATGCTAACATCTTTGATGTGATCATCAGTCACTACACTCTAAAAAATGCTGGGTTAAAAACAACCCAAGTTGGGTTGAAAATGCACCGACCCAACAATTGAGTTGTTTTAACCCAATGGTTGAGTTGTTTTAACCCAGTGGTTGAGTTGTTTTTACCCAGTGGTTGGGTTAAATGTTGCTTAAGACAACCCAATTGCTGGGTAAGAACAACTCAACCATTGGGTTAAAACAAGACATCAAATTCATGTGCATTTTCAACCCAACTTGGGTTGTTTTTAACCCAGCATTTTTTAGAGTGTAGAAAATATTCAATTGGAGACCTGAATTTTTTTTTTACAGTGCAAAGTGTTACTAAAGATATTTAGTTAAACTATGAAGTTTGGTTCTTTTTATTGTATGTAACAAAGGTTCGTGATAGGGTCAGGAAGGAAAAAGACAGGGGTCGGCTTTGACTGGGACTCGCTCTCTTTATTCAGACTTCACAAAAGTAAACAACAGACGCTCAAAGTGATATGGATCGCTCCTTTTCTCTTTCAACAGGTTCAGTTTCTCTTTCACAGCCAACAGATGATACTCGCAAAGTCCCAGTTTAACTCTCTCTCAACTCTCTCCCGGCCGCGGCTTAAATGAGCTCTCTCCACGCCAATCACTGCAATCAGAAACAGGTGTTCTCGGTCACCTTTGCTTAACCTACTTACCTGCTGCTCCGCTCTGTGCTCTCTCTCCCGCTGCAGACCTCACTCCGCCACATTGTAATTTTGTTAAAAAAAATAAAATAAAAACACTTTCATACTAAAATATTACAAAATCAAGGTTCACAAAAACAAATTATAAAAGAGGAAGGAAAAAAAATCCTCCATAAAAGATCCTCCGGTCAAAAGATCCTCCATAATGTAGGACATGTAGTTTTTACACTGAACTAAGTTAATGTATCTCACCACTTCATTTTCTTTTTATTTAGCTCACTGAAAGCCACGATGCAAGCCAAGTATCAGAAACATCTTCTGAAAATAGTGACCCACCTGATAGCCTCTTTTTTCGGCATAAGCTGGCAACAGTTCCCTGTTTTTTTTTCCTGGACACTAAGGAGTGGAGAGACCTGAGGAATAGACCAGTGGTTCAGGTCTTACCTCTCTGTTAGGTCCTACAGGGTGTCATGGAGAGGTGTAGTGTCTAAGTCACATCATCTAGCTACTGGGGTTCCACAGGGCTCAGTCCTTGGACCACTTCTCTTCTCCATCTACATGTCATCATTAGGTTCTGTCATTCAGAAACACGGCTTCTCCTATCACTGCTATGCTGATGACACTCAACTCTACTTCTCATTTCAACCAGATGATCCTACAGTCAGTGTTCGTATCGCTGCCTGTCTGACAGACATTTCTGACTGGATGAAAGAGCTTCATATTAAACTCAATCTTGCAAAGACAGAATTACTTGTTTTCTCAACCAACCCAGCACTTCATCAAAATTTCTCCATTCAGCTTGGTACATCGACCATAACTCCATCAAGGACAGCCAGGAACCTTGGAGTTGTGATTGATGACCAGTTAAACATCACTGACCACATTCCTGCAACAGCCCGATCCTGCAGATTTGCTTTATACAACATTAGAAAGATTAGACCCTTCCTATCAGAACAGGCTGCAAAACTCCTGGTTCAAGCTCTTGTTCTCTCCAGACTGGACTATTGTAATGCTCTTCTGGCTGGGCTTCCAGAATGCACTATCAAACCCTTGCAGCCGATCCAGAATGCAGCGGGGAGAGTGGTCTTTAATGAGCCGAAGAGAGCGCATGTTACGCCTCTCTTCATCAAACTGCACTGGTTGCCAATGGCTGCTCGCATCAAATTCAAGGCACTAGTTCTCGCCTACAAAACAACCACTGGCTCTGCACCAATATACCTAAACTCACTTGTTCAGACTTACACACCCTCCAGAAGCTTGCGTTCTGCGAGTGAGCGGCGCCTCGTGGTTCCATCCCAAAGAGGCATGAAATCGCTCTCACGGACATTTTCCTGGACCGTTCCCACCTGGTGGAATGACCTGCCGATCTCAATTCGTGCTGCCGAGTCTGTGGCCATTTTTAAAAAACATCTTAAGACACATCTTTTCCAATTGCACCTGACCAATACAGAATAGCACTTACTGATCACCACAGCAACGACCAAAAAGCGCACACTCCTGGATCATATCCACGTCTCTCAACCGGATTTGTGCCTTCAGGCGGGTATGTTACATAGTTATCATAACTATCAGAATCCAGTGTTCTGTATTTTGCGTACGTGAGTTTTTGTTGTTGATGGCTATTGCTGCGCGTTTAGCAAGAATGCCATACAAAACCAACCCATTGGGCCACTGAATCCGCATTAACGACAACAGTTGGGGCATCAGCCTTAGTCCTAATGGGTTGTTATCATAGCTATCAAAATCCAGTGTTCGGCATTTTGCGTACATGAGTTTTTATTGTAGGTGGCTATTGTAGATGGCTATTAAAAAAAAAATATTTAAAACAAATTTGTGTACTGTGCTAATTAATTGAGACTTCTTACAGCTCTTACAGGTTGTTGGCCTTGTTTGTTTCGTCGCTTCTATTGCTCTCCCCTTTTTTGTAAGTCGCTTTGGATAAAAGTGTCTGCTAAATGATTAAATGTAAATGTAGACAGGTCGGACACCAGTTTAAAGACCTGCAGTGGACAAATATCATCTCAAAGGGGATTCAATCTGTCCATCCTTACTGCAGCATTGCTTTTAAAAGGCACACCGTAAAAACAAAAATGTCCACAAGAAAGGGACCTGTATTTAAATGCCTGGGTTACTGCTCATTTTCAGATTGCCCAGTTATTGTAAAGGTCACTGTGAATGACGAGAGTATCCTAAAAGCCTGGGTGACGTTTCAGGGAGAGGAGGACTGTCACAGTATGGATGAGTTAAAAAGAAGGCCTGTACGGGCCGATAACAGAGATACATTTGGAAAACAATTGGAATCCTTGCTTCCAAAGGCCTTACATTTGCAGTGTCTGGACAAAATACCACCAGAAGTTTTTGAATCAGGATGTAGAGACAGGGCACCTACAGCTGGTGTCCTCAAAAACATAGCCTTCCAGACACGGAAAAAATGCAGAAGGCATGAAAATGAAGTATTAAGTCTTCAGAAAATGGTGGAGGAAAAAACCGAGGAAGATAACAAAGTTCTTCAAAAGGTGCTGTTGTACCCCAGAGGAGTAATGTTGTGGTCCAAAAACACAATAAGACTTTTTCATCAACGATGCAGGGACGACATAGTGTATATTGATGCCACAGGAAGCATCATTCGAAAACCGCAAGGAAAATCAGCACCTTTTTATGTGTACGAGATGGTGGTGAGGCATCCTATTAAAGGAGCTTCCCCTATCCCTGTTGCAACATAGGTCACCTGCCAACACACCACTGCATCAGTGTTATTTTTCATGGAATCTTTTCAAACAGATTATTTCAAGTTGTTTGGAAGGAAATCCGTGAGGAGACCTGTGATGATTGTGTGATGGGTCCATTGTGCTGATGCAAGTAGTTGCCTACACTTTTTGTAAACTTCATTTGGAGAGCTTGATCAGCATGTACTATGACATTGTCACTGGACAGTTGAAAGACGTCATGAAGATGCCACTTCTTCATCGCTGCCTAAGCCACATCATGAAAAATGCAAAAATGTTCTGCAGGAAAAAGTACGTTTTATTTTATTTTACTATAATAAAACATTTTTGGTATAATTTTGTGTTGTCATTTATGGTTAGTAACATAAATTAATGAATTTGTCAAGGTTCTGCCCTGGCAGCTCTGTCTGTTTTGTCTTTGTTTAATGTTTCTATGTTTGTGTTGTGTCTTAGTGCATGGATCTGTCTCTCTTTGTGTCTGTCATGTGTTCCTCTTGTCCTGCCTCCTTGTTTGCCGTTACCACACCCCCTTGTTTAGTCTGGTCTAGTCCTCGTTTCACTAATTGTGCTCACCTGTTCCTCATGTGCTCTGGTCCCTTTATATTGTGCTACCTTCCCTCATGTCTTTGCTGGTTCGTTGCATTTGTGTGCGTTTGTTTGTCCGTGCCATCTTCTAGCCCAGTGTCAAGTCAGTTCTAGATTTAGTGTCTCCTGTTTTTGTAGCTTTGGATTTATTTTCAGTTTTTTCTTTGTTCCTGAGTTTTTGAGTCTAGTGAAGTTTCTGTCTTTATTTTGCTCGTTTTCTCCAGGTTTTATTTTGGTATTTTTCTCTAGCCTTATTGTTTAGTTTTCTTGGTTTTGATAGCTTACCATTTTATTTTTCCTGTTTTCCACTTTTATTTTCAGTTCAGTCATTTTATAGTGATTGGTTTTTGTTTTATTTTTCCATGTTTTCTAGCTCCAGTTATTATTTTAGTTTTTGTTTCATTTAGTCATAGTTCTTAGTTTGTCTGTTGTTTCTTGTTGTCTTGTCTAGAGTCGTGTGTGTGTGTGTCCTGTGTTTTCTGTCCTAAGTTTTTCCCTGGCCGCTGTCTCCACTGCCTGTCAGCCAAGAAGGGAGCTGATTCTGTGAGACCATCAAGCCTCTGGTTCCTGCCTGGACTGGTCCACCATCGCCCTGCCTGGTGTTGCCTCACAAGCTGTCGTCTAGTTCATTGGCTGCCTGGACTGGTCTCAGTGGTCATCCTCCCCTGCCTGTCGTCGTGGTGTCTGTCCCCTGCCCTGGGGGGTATTCCAAAAAGCAGGTTATGTGACATACCTGGGTATGTTTAAGGGTAAGTTCGTGGATAACCTCAACGTTCGGTTCCAAAAACAGAGGTAACTTTCTGGGTATGTATGTAACCATAGCAACTGACTCTCTGAAGATAACCTGCTCGAGAGCAGGTTATGTTTCAGTGTAACTTCGTTTCAGAAGGTTGGTGAGCATGGCGGGCCCTTTTGACGAGGATCCTGTGGATGTAGAAGCACAAATTATTACAAGGTTTTTTTCGTCGGGAGAGGGTTATAAGACCGCGTATTGATGTGTTTGCATACCCTAATGAATATTTAAAAGGGCGTTATTTTTCAAAAGATTCATTAGTTTATTTAACACGTCTTTTAAAACCGCATATCGCAAATGTGACAAACCGCGGCTCTGCGCTTAGCACAGAAAGCCTTCTGTGCATAGCACTTAGGTATTTTGCGTCTGGCCATTTTTTGTTTGTACAGTGTGGGCGATTCAGAGCATGTGGGAAAGGCAACTGTGTGTAGAGCTGTTCGTACAGTGTGTCTGGCACTTAAACAGTTGTTACCCACGTTTGTACAATTCCCTGGCCATAAACCTCTGCTTGTTATTAAAGACGAATTCCACAGAGTGGCAGGTTTGTCCTTTTGTAGTAAAATATATGACGCATATGTAATATTTAGTCATCTTATTAATATCTATACATGTATTCATTATGCACACACTTCATACTTCCATAACTTTCTGTTTCAGGGTTTCCAAATGTAATTGGGTGCATTGATGGCACTCACATTCCTATTAAAGCGCCATCAATGAATGAGGGAGACTATGTTAATAGGAAATCTATTCATAGTATCAATGCGCAGGTAACAACTTAATTTTTTCCCCTTCTTAAAATCATCAAAGTCATTACTTTTTCCACTAACTATAGGTAATGTGTGAGGCAACCCAAATCATCACCAATGTCGAGGCAAAATGGCCAGGATCTGTGCATGATGCCAGAATTTTCCGCGAGTCTTCATTATGCCAGACATTTCAGCAAGGTATTATTTGCTTTATACAATTTTTGTTTTTTCGTTTTTACTATATTTGTGTTGTACACTTCAATCATTACAGGACAGTACAATGGTTACTTGCTGGGGGACAGAGGATACCCTTGTCTGCCCTATTTAATGACACCCTACCCTGAGCCTGGACCACAGACAAAGTTTAACCAGGCTCACAGCCAAACACGGGCCATGGTGGAGATGACTATAGGGATCCTCAAATCTCGGTTTCAGTGTCTGCGTGGGCTCCGGGTTAGTCCAGAGAGGGCATGTGACATTATTGTGGCTTGTGTTGTGCTTCACAATATAGCCACTATAAGAGGAGAGAGCCACCCTCCTTGTATTGAGGAAGATGGCCCAGAGGACCACCGACAGATTTTAGAGGCCAACAGAGACGGAAGACTTTGAGACAGGATTTGTCAAAAATTACTTTTATTCGTTTTTTTTTTTTTTTTTTTTTTGCACTGGTCTGCCAGGCAGTTTATTTCTTCATTTCCTGAAAAACAATATAAGTAAAATTCATTAAAATGTTTTTTTTTATATATATATATATTGCTATAGAGAGACAGACAGACCACTTTTAACATGCAACAGATTCATATTCAGACAAGTTCTCACCTTAAGGCGATTCTCAAGTAATTCTATTTCAAGTGCTGCTTTTTTTAAATGAGGAGCCTTTTCTCTTCCATTTGAAGCTGTATAAGGTCCCTCTCCATGTCACTTTTTCTTATTTGTTTTTGAAGATGGACCTTATACAGCTCCTTTGCTGGCAACTAAGGTGGAAAAATGTAATAAATGAGATTGTTTGGTCAGACAATAAAATTCAAATATGGACACATTCTTACCCTGCTTAGATTGTGTGCTGAGGCTGAGGGACCCTCATCTGTGGGCAAATCCCTAGGTATGTACTATAAAAGGACAATGACAGTTTGTTACTCTAATGCAAAAAGGGCCCATACATCATAATGGTATGCATCATACCTCAGTGGATCTACCAGCATTGTCCACTTCTGTCACAGCAGATATGGTCTCTTCATCGTCATCTTCATCCTACAAGACAAATATTCAAGTATACATTATTTGGCAAAAAAAAAAAAAAAAGCCTAAAAGTACCTGACAACAAATCACAACTGTGACAGACTGTGTTCTTTCTGGAGAGTCCAATAATATAGATACTGATGGACGGATTGTAAGAACACACAACCTGTTAAATTCTCAATATTATCAAAGAAAATAATACATCATATGCAGTTAAATAAAATAAGCCTACATAATTTTTTTTATCTTGTTCAAAAAGCCTTCAAGTGACAGAGATAGTAATTTATCAGGACAAAAAATGAAAACAAATCATAGAAGTAAACTTACATGTCACCCTTTTTTCACCATCACTTGTGGTGCATAGTATGTGTGATGAACTGCCCCCTGGAATGCCAGCAACCACTGGTCGGCCTTTATTAAGGGACAGAGCCAGCTCCTCAGATGGGGTGAGGGGAGGTGGTGGTGGCCACCCGCCAGTTAGACGGGCTTCAGTCTTCTTTCTGTTAGCTGCATGACAGAATGAATATACTAAATCCTGTTATAATAATAGTTCAGTAATTGTGTAATCAAATATTACCTTTTTGCAGAATGTTTTTGTGTTTCATTTTGACTTGGCTTAAAGTTCTTGTGGCTCCAGAAGGATTACACCTTATTAAATGAGAAATATACATTACTATTTCAAGCCAAAGAAATAAATGGCAGGAAAAGTAAATGCTTTCATAGTGATTTAACATATTCAAAAGGATGTATAAGTCATACTTCAGTATTTTGCATTTTAATAAAACGGGAACCAAAACCAAATTTGTAATTTAATACACTCACGCATTTACTCTGTCCGTTATTTTTTGCCAAGCCAACTCTCTTGCTTTAGCCGATGCAGCTGTATTGCTTCTTTTTAATATTATTGGCTTAAACTCCTCATAAGCATGCATTAAAACTTCCAACTCCGCCTCTGTGAAATACGCCGCTCTATTTTTTTCGCTTTGAGTTTCCATGGTGACTCGTGAAATCGGCGATCCATTGAAAATGTCTTTATACATGCACCGTGCACGCGCATTAACTCTGGGTAACCAGTCAGAGGTTGATTTGATTAAACTAACTCTTCTCAGGTGTTTTGGAACCGACATACTCATGGTATGCCTGTTTGGGGAAAATCAACCCAGAGGTTATAGTTTATCAAATGGTAAGTTAACCAAGCTTTCTGGAATACCCCCCTGGTGTTTGGACTGTCACTCATCCAACGCTGTCCTCGTTGTTCACTCTGCATCTGGGTCCTCCACTTCCTAATCCCTGACAGAATTAACTTTGTTACAAACAATTGAACGGACATGGTGATGGTTCACCGAGAAATTACCCTTTAAAAAGTGAACCATAGAACAAAGAACCAACTAACTCCCAAAAGTAGGTATGTTCAATGCATTGAATGGTGTTTAATAATGGTCTTTGTCTTAAAAATATTAGGATACACTTTATTTTAAAGTGTCTTTGTTACACTGTAATTACACAGTGAAGCCTGTGTATTGAAGGTTTATTTTTTTGTAGATTATGAACAAAAAACCTGTAAGACAATTTTAACATGTACAGTACGCATGAGAATATTCAACCTTCATTTGCTTATGAAAGTTATTCATGGTTTTTGACAGTAATATATGTGAAGCTACATTTATCATGTTTTTCAGTTCCCCCAAACACTACAGACTGTCCATGCATCTTTTTGGCCTCCTGACAAGTGCTGCCACACTGATGGAAATGGACGACATTGTTACTAGCATGACAGTACTGTTCTCAAGCCCTCAGAGTGGTGACAATGTGGAAAAACATTTCCAAAATCTACAGAACAGGATGCAAACAATCGGCTTTCATGACAGCAGTGATCATGCAGAAAATGACTTGGAATTGGAGGTTTGTCTGATCTGTGCAGCTGTATGTTTCTGGTTCAATTGAACGCAATAATTCCATACTTACATCTTGGGGTATAATCATAGTATGACACTGCATTCATGTTAGGTCACTGGTGCTAATTTGAATGACACAGCATGAAACTTCATTTTGTATTGTCTTTAAGTGATGACACAATTGCCTAAAAAACAACACTTCTAATTTGTATGGGATATGATATAGCATCTCTTTCCATCCCATTACATAACCAAACTTTATAATCCAGATGTATGTTTCCATAATACAAACTGAAAGAATATGTCCATTTGCGATTATGATGTGTTCACTGTGGTTAATAATTTGTTGTGTATTCATCATAATACATTTTTAAAGGTCTAAATTTGTTACTTTAATATAGGTGATCTTGGCTGCCATGGAAAAGGACAAGCCTACACATTTTTGTCCAAGACTTTTATGCGTTCCAGTCAGTCAGCTGCACAGGTGCATGTTTGATAATGTCTTACACATTGAATGTATAACTAGTTCAATATTACATGTTTACTCTTTAACGGTCAGTAATTATTTTATACAATAATGTAGAACTACACGGAGGACAACAGAACACAGGGTATAATGGAGAAAAGCCAATGGGATCTGAAAAAAATTTGATTTCAGAGACGCCGTCTCACAAGGCTTGACGACTGTGCAGATTTATCAAAAATCTCATAATGCTCTCTTAATGGAGTTCCCTGACTCTGCACGCAAGAGAAAAGTATGTTTATTAAAATAATTACTGTCAGTATAAGTACTTACATAAGTAATCCTTCCAATGAATCTGCCTTTATTTAAGACATGCAGGATAAATGTTAAACGCTGGAGAGAAAGGAAGCCATCCAAGAAAGGCATCTATGTTTCACCAATAAAGAAGAATTTCCCATTCAAGACAGCCAAAGTGGTACTGTAGTGTCATATAAATTAGTGTTACACTTTATTTTTCCTTACATTTGTAAAAATAAAAATATAATTGACTATATACTATATTTTTTATTATACTTTATAATACTGAACATTTATTTTGCTTTTTTATAACACTATGAATGCAGATTTGTTTGTGATGTGAATTGCTTAGGCTGCGGTCAAAGGACGAAAGACCCCATTGGAAGGACAGAAGACAGTCGTAGACACCAGCTCGACTGGAAGCAAGTCAGATAAGGTATACTTTCAGCATGTGTCATCTATCTATCCATCCATCCATCCATCCATCCATCCATCCATCCATCCATCCATAATACAATTATTTTTGTTCCTCAGGAACATTTAAGGAGCGCTGACTCAAGAAAACATAGGAGTTTAACAGCTTCTATAAACAAGAACTATGGACCATGCTGGCAAGGAGAAGACCCCTCCAAAAATAGACAGACCTCCACAGGTCCCAAAAGTTAGTAAAATGACTGCTTTACTCCATCCACAGCACTGGCTTAGCTGTGATGAGATTGATTTTGCATCTTACTTGCTTGCAAGTGAGTACCCAAACATGGATGGTTTTCAATCATGTCTTTTATTCAGTGTGTTACACAATGGCGGCATTGTGGGTACTCCAGGTAGCCCATTTATACAAATAATACACACAGGTGGAAACCACTGGGTAACTGCAAGCAACTTGTTTTGCAAGAACAATCAAATTTGTATATATGATAGTCTTTCCACAGTTCTGCACAGTAAAGATGAGAACTTTGTCATGGTTGCTTAGGCCAGTGGAAGATCAATTTATGGTCATTTATCCAGCTGTCCAGCCTCAATCCAATTGTAGCAACTGTGGTTTGTTTGCAATTGCATTTGCATTTGCATTATGCTGCAACATGAGGCCAGAAAACTGCCACTTCCATGAGGGTCGGTTGAGGACAGAACTTTTAACTTCTTTCAGGAAAGGCCAAATACATTTTAAAACAGAGCCGAGAGTGAGCACAGTAAAATTAAGACAGATTCTTGTGAATGTGTACTGCATTTGCAGGACTGCACACAGTACTGAAGTGCTAGTTGAATGAACTTCGTGCAAGGGGTGGTATCATCCTAACTGTGTACAGATACCCCAAAATGAAGTTAAGCGCAAGTTCTGCCAGGAAGACTCAATCGTTACGTCACTAATTACCTTCTCATCTATCCAATCACATCCTTTACCGGAACATATAAAGGTTGTACTTACTCATGTTTGAGTTCGCAGATACTACTGCTTCAGCATGGTGCGCACATGCTGACGCCGACAGTTAGTTGACGGTCTCGTCTTGTCATGATCAATGGGTCTTATATAAAGTAACAACTCGCAATACAGTAGCGGTTAAGTCCTCGTCAGCAATCATTTCCTTGGGCTGTTGCGGCAATAGACGCTCGTTCCTTCTAAGGAGAGCAACTTGCGTTCTGATTCAGACAATCACATTCACGGAAGTCTATCTGTGCATGTTATCTAAAGATACGTCTGCGATCTTCATCACCATTCTGGCGTCCTACATCAGCATTCATCGCTGGGATATGGTTATGTATTTTCAAAGACGATCTGGTGTAGTATCGCTCTCTTTCTCATTGTTGCATGCATGCATTTCAGACGCACACGCATAGGACGCAGCACCTGCTCGCACAACGCGATCAGTCCTGTTGTGGCTTGTTTGTGTGTAAACTGACCATTTAATGCCTCGAAAACACTACGCACAGTTTATTATTAATAATCGTTTAGCTGAAAAGAACAGATGGCACTGTATAATATCCCCTATCAGTCTCCCCACGAATGCGTGGTAATCTCACGGGGTTTAAAGTAACATGCACCTATTTTATCCGGGCTTCAGGACGAACTAAAGCAAGCCGAATCACGGATCGGCTCAGCATTATGAGATTGCTGAGGTAAATTAACACGTAATGTGCTCTGAGTAGTTCTTAAAAGTACAGCACCGACATCACTACATGGCTATTCCATCTAACGTTACTTCGGTTCTTGCAAGCAGTAAGTGGCATACAACACACAATTTAAACTGATAAAATACTGTCAGGTAATGTGGGCTGTCATCCTGTAGTTCATGCAGACATGTTTCGCTCAAATTTTCAAGGGTGTTGAAGAAAACGTCTTGCATCATTTACACTGCTTTCTTCTTATGAGGAAGAAACATAGCGAATGTGCTCCTCGAAGATGCTCTTTATTGCTTTATAAACGTACGCATCCATTAACCTCTTATGGTCCGCCAGGATGTGGTCGTGCTGAAGCTCTATTTGCTTGTATTATCTCTAAATTACTTACATCTGAAAGTAATACCTTGACAAACCATACAAAGATCTAAGAATAAAGTTTACTTTAATTTCACCTCGGTTTTATTCTCAACTTATAGCGTTAACATGTGCCAGGAGTTATGACTGCGATGATCGGCGTCTTGTGACTTATAATGCGCGTCATGGTCGTCATGAGGATCCCGACTAGTAGTACGTTTTTGTTCAGCCTAAGCTAAAAATTGATCTTTGGTCTCGCCACACAATCACAGAACAATTTACAGTACACAACATCCAATAAATACATCTAACAATACAATACATCCACAATGACAAAATTAAAATATTCACATTTCTTACCTCTTATTCAAAAGACTTATAGCGTTGGTACAAAAACATCCCTCAGGGCTTCTAGTTCAAATGTGTGCAGATGTGGAGAAATATCACTAGATTCTCTTATGTCTGAGTCGATTCTTTACAGAGGAGTTATATTTATTCAATCTTATCCAAAATCTGTGCTTCACTCATTGAGTGATGTTGTACTATGTTTTCAGCTCATACTGGCAGCTGGAGGGTGCTGGCAAGCTGTAATACTGAACATTTAGTCATATATGACATATGAAGAACAGACAAACATGCAACATTCCAGGAACTCCCTGGCATAAACAAACCTTGCAGAGATCACTATGCAGATAGACACGTTCGAAGACAACAAACTCACAATCGCGAC
This sequence comes from Pseudorasbora parva, assembly GCF_024679245.1. NCBI lineage: Eukaryota > Metazoa > Chordata > Actinopteri > Cypriniformes > Gobionidae > Pseudorasbora > Pseudorasbora parva. Next base: position 14,154,022 of record NC_090195.1, on the reverse strand, counting down.
AATATATGGCTGGTCTGTTTTCTTTATGCCATGTTGGGTGTTTCAGAATATATTATTTATAATGCAATGATATTCAAATAGCTTCATCAGCTGCATCAAACATTTTCTGTCAGATGCACTAGGACACAGTGCTTCAATTATAATAAAACGCATACGTGTATTCTCGCTTGCAATTACAGCGCAAAAGCCGGTTAAGGTTCACATCAAAACAAGGTTTAACTGGTTATTAGATAGCAGCACTAATTTTCTTCCGTGCACAAATTAACTGTCTTTACAATGATTACATCCCGTATAGCAATTAAACCACAGCGCAGAATTATAATTATCATATCTTTATGAATTTAGTAAGTGAGTGGAGGGTGCTCCCTTTATAAATGCACGAACTGTCAATGCTTAATTGCAGCTAAAATCCTTCTCCAATGTAAAATGTCTGTCTAATCTGACCACACCGCAGTTTGAATCTATTGCACATCTACTCTACATCGGTTAAACGTGTTCCCTCGCAAGCAAAATTAGCAGTTAGTGAATTATCAGATAACTATTAAAGACATGTCAGCAAGGAAAAACTTTTCAGGATCACGATATTTTGTCTCAATTGCACATTACGAACCCGGATTAGGGTTTCTATGGCCCTGTCCCAAACGGCACGCTTCACGTGTACTTTTAGCCTTGTGGCCCTACAATGGCCATTGCGTGCGCGTGTCCGTTGGGTCCGCGGTGCCGTAGAGTGTTCCATTCGTCATTAAGCTTAAAAGAGGGGTGCTCGTGAGCGCCCCCTTTGCGTCTGCTATGCAGCCTCGATGCGCCCTTCAGCTGAACCCGCAAGTTTGCGAGCTATGCAGAGGATTGCTACCCAGCAGTCAAAGCGACATTACGTAGCGAAAGTGCGGACTCAGAGGAAGACCGCGAGGGTTTAGGGTGCCATTCGGGATAGGGCCAAAGATGATTATCGTATTGATCGTTCTCATAGGTTTTACAGGGTCCAGTAGCTAGCTATGGCCATTAGCTAGTAAAGTGCCATCATATAATTATACACTTATTTTCTGCAAGGGCATATCTTGAGGTCCTCAATAGTTTGTATATTTTGATCTAATTCTTTCACTCATCGGTCATGCTGTTCAGGTTTCTCTCTTGTGGGATCCCTCAACAGGTTCTGATGGCTACTTTTATCAAGCCGTAAGTGGAAGTCACACCAATGGTTGCAACTCCTCCAACTGCAGATACAAAGAATTACGGTTCTCCAACTCTTATATGAATAGGACATTCTCTTGGATCAGGTTTCTACAAATGCAGCTCAAACATGCAGAGTGCTTCCTCTATCATGGTGTTGTGTACATCGACGCCATCAGCATTATAGTACAAGCAAGTTCTGATGCAAATCGCTCAAACACTCCAACGGCAAGTAATACTTATCATGCAATCACAGGTGGTGGTATGCTTCTCGAATTATTACTGCCCACTGATCCTGTTTTCATTAGTATCTATAAGCTTCACGAACTTGTCTGTGGTCTAACAGGGTCTCTGTGCAGGTGGCCTATCATAGCCTTCATCTCTACTTTGCTTTTCACCACGAGATTATGGTTGTTTTAGTTGTGTGACTTTGTTAAAGGTTTAGTTGTGTGACTTTGCCTGTAAAGGTATTCTCCAAGCCCTTGGAGTTCCCTGCGCAAGAGGGCCCTCTGACTTGCGGAGCAGCGCTGCTGCAGATCGCGGCTGTGCCACTCTGAGAAGCTGCACAGGCAATTATCACAGCCTCCGTCAAATTGCGTGCAACATAGCGAATTATCGTGCAGCCCTACTCAAGATGATTTTCTTCAGCACTTTAAACCTATAGTATGCTAAACCTTCAGGTAATTCTAAGATTACCCATGCGTCGTAATAAGCATCAGATAAGTTACATTTTATTATCAAAGTCCTTTCAATTAAATATTATACGGTAAGTATTTTTCCCTTACATCTATGATCTTTTATCTAAATGTTCGGCTAAGGTTATATTTTCACAAAGCCGCTCCTCTCTCTCAGGCCGGGTTTTAGACCCACACCTCTCATCTGCCCTTATAAGTTGCAGTCTTTCCTCCATACCAGACATTCTTCAGGATCGGGGCAGTCACTCCAGCACCTGAGTGCGGCATCATCAAAATCCTGGGCAGATGGTCTTCTTTTGCTTTCAAGTCTGTATAAAACGCGATTCAATTAATCATCCTCGAAGCTCAGCAAGCTCTCCAATAATGCTTCAGGTAAATTCCTATTTAAATTCTGGTGGTGGTGTTCCGAGCCGAATTGGCAGGATGTTATGTTTCAGTGGTCTTACACTATATTAAAGATGGTCTGTGGTACATATGTCCTATCAAAAGATGGTTTGTGGCCATGCGTCCTATCAGAAGTTGGCCGTTGGACATGCGTCCTATCAAAAGATGGTTGTGGCCATGCGTCCTATCAGATGTTGGCCGTTGGACATGCGTCCTATCAAAAGATGGCCCGTGGCCCATGTGTCCTATCAAAAGATGGCCTGTGGCCCATGTGTCCGATCAAAAGATGGCCTGTGGCCCATGTGTCCGATCAAAAGACGGCCTGTGGCCCATGTGTCCGATCAAAAGACGGCCTGTGGCCCATGTGTCTTATCAAAAGATGGCCTGTGGCCCACGTGTTCTATCAAAAGATGGCCTCCGGCCTATATTTCAGTACATCACCGTAGCTGTGAATCAGGCGCCAGGGAATACGCTTGCCGGTGGTTTCGAATCTTAACTCAAAATAGTATATGGTCTAAAATCTAATTGTTTTTCTCTTCTTTCTCTCCATTAGGAACTTCAGGAATAAGGACCCGTGATGTATACTTCATAAACCGTTCTTTGGGGGTGGGTGGGCCCCGTTCACGGTGGATCCTCCTTCCACCTATTTTTGGGGGTGAGCTGCGCCCCTGCCTCTGTAATCAGGCAGGATACGCAGATTCCGTACCCTCGGAATGCGAATTACAAATGGGGCCTACGCCAAAGAACTTGATTGCTTGCTGAGCTCCTAAATAAATGTTATTGTTACAACATTAATTCTTCCGAGTCTTTCTGGCAGAAATGAAGTTAAGCGCAAGTTCTGCCAGGAAGACTCAATCGTTACGTCACTAATTACCTTCTCATCTATCCAATCACATCCTTTACCGGAACATATAAAGGTTGTACTTACTCATGTTTGAGTTCGCAGATACTACTGCTTCAGCACCACCATCCTCCCCACCACCACCAATATGGGACCTTTCCTCCATCCCCCCCTACACAACCAGCCAGGCTTTCATATCATCCTCAACACCACCAGACG